>NC_056744.1:259580060-259648832 GCF_019279795.1 Protopterus annectens | reverse complement strand
TGTGAGGGATTTTATCAAGTAGTAAGAAACTTTTAAAAAAAAAAAAAAAAAAAAAAAAAAAAAAAAAAAAAAAAAGGGGGGGGGGGGGGGGGGGGCAAGGGTTGTACATTTTTTAAAAAAAAAAAAACATTTTTTCAGGGGCATGTTTAAAATTTTAAAGTTTATTTTTTTGGGCTTAAGCTTTTTAAAAAACTTTTGGGTTTTTTTTTTTTTTTTTTTTTAAAAAAAAAAAAAAAGAAAAAAAAAAAAAAAAAAAAAAAAAAAAAAAAAAAAAAAAAAAAAAAAAAAAAAAAACAAAAAAACAAAAAAAAAAAAAAAAAAAAAAAAAAAAAAAAAAAAAAAAAAAAAAAAAAAAAAAAAAACAAAAAAAAAAAAAAAAAAAAAAAAAAAAAAAAAAAAAAAAAAAAAAAAAAAAAAAAAAAAAAAAAAAAAAAAAAAAAAAAAAAAAAAAAAAAAAAAAAAAAAAAAAAAAAAAAAAAAAAAAAAAAAAAAAAAAAAAAAAAAAAAAAGAAAAAAAAAAAAAAAAAAAAAAAAAAAAAAAAAAAAAAAAAAAAGGGGTGGAGGGGGGGGGGGGGGGGGGGGGGGGGGGGGGGGGGGGGAGGGGGGGGGGGGGGGGGGGGGGGGGGGGGGGGGGGGGGGAGGGGGGGGGGGGGGGGGGGGGGGGGGGGGGGGGGGGGGGGGGGGGGGGGGGGGGGGGGGGGGGGGGGGGGGGGGGGGGGGGGGGGGGGGGTGGGGGGGGGGGGGGGGGGGGGGGGGGTTTTCAAAAATAGTACATTATAATTAACATGAATGAAATCTAATTTCAACTATCTTCCTACATACAAATTAATAATAACGAATTAATTATTATCGTTTCAATGTCCTATTTTTTCAATGAGGGTTAAGGGATTTAAATTTGAGTACTAAACATTAATGTTAATTAATAATCAGTTAATTATTTTACCATGAACTGCTTTAAATATGGCAAAAACTGAATTCCAAAAATCTAATTTAAAGGTTGATTATGTCCTTTACATAGGAATTAAAACTATCTTTAAACTGATTATTAAAATGTATTAAATTTCTGTTCCTGACACTGTTCTGTAATGTAGAACACAGAGCATCTATGCGGGATGCTATGTATATAACATCTGTTGACATGGAATTACCATGTGCACGTATGGTGTAACTACCAAAACCTAATGGATGTGTAAATACAGGATCTGTTAAAATGTATGAGCAAAGTTACACCTGTTGCATGGTGTGGAATATGGTGGACCTGCACTTCTATCTGAAGGTGTACTTTTGGGATAACATAACAGATTCTTAAGATTCTTCTTGTTCCTGTATACAAATCTAGGTTTGTCTCCAATCAATTCCTGATCTTAGGATCCACTAATAAGACATGCCAGTGTGTCATATAGATATACAGTATGTGTATAAAAACATTGTCGAGGACAAGCAATGCGGATTTCTAGATACACTCCGATAGAATCTGCATATTTAACAGGCATGTATGAGTTAGAAGACATGCTAACAGCACATAGTTATAGCTCAGTAGACCTCAGATACGGTACCAATAGCATCACTGGTTTGAGGGATACCACAGCCAAGCCATATTTTTCAAGGGGTGCTTTTGATCAATATATGGTTAATACTGGAAATACAGATGTGAGAGCTAGTACATTGGTTGACACCCAGTCAGTTACCTTTCAGGTATATTACACCAAGGATATAGGTTCCATTAAAGATATCTATATGACACACTGGCATGTCTTATTAGTGGACCCTAAGATCAGGGAATTGATTGGAGACAAACCTAGATTTGTATACAGGAACAAGAAGAATCTTAAGAATCTGTTATGTTATCCCAAAAGTACACCTTCAGATAGAAGTGCAGGTCCACCATATTCCACACCATGCAACAGGTGTAACTTTTGCTCATACATTTTAACAGATCCTGTATTTACACATCCATTAAGTTTTGGTAGTTACACCATACATGCACATGGTAATTGCATGTCAACAGATGTTATATACATAGCATCCTGCATAGGATGCTCTATGCTACATTGGCAAGACGAATCGCTGTCTTAGAGACAGGATTCGTGAACATGTTTACCATATCAGGAAAGGCCATCAGTATAA
The DNA here is from genome assembly GCF_019279795.1 of Protopterus annectens. Classification (NCBI taxonomy): domain Eukaryota; kingdom Metazoa; phylum Chordata; order Ceratodontiformes; family Protopteridae; genus Protopterus; species Protopterus annectens. Next base: position 259,646,705 of record NC_056744.1, on the reverse strand, counting down.
TGCCCTTGCTAAGCATGCTCAAGAGAGAGAAGTCCTCCTTTAAATTTAGGATTTTGGAACAGATTTCAAGAACCCATAGGAGAGGAGATATAGAGACATTCACTGAAGCTAGGGGAAATGAACTGGATAATTAAGTTTAGATTCGATGTATCCCCTGGGCTTAATGGTAAAGTTCCCTTACGACCCCTCTTGAAAATGAGGAGATTGAAACATAATAGATAAATTATATTCTTTATTATTTATATTTTATAGTATAGATATTATGAGTATTGTTGATTGATGGGGATATTATGCTATACAGGTACATGTATCTTTTAATAGTATGCTCAGTTTTTCTATTATTATGTATACAGCTTTAAGGGATGCTTTTGGTTTTCCCGCTTTTTTGTGTATTTAAATATTGATTAATTGCTGTTTTATTTGTTTTAAGGTCTGATGAAGCTGTTTTAGCGAAAAGCACCTCTATTGCAATAAATCCTTCTTTTTATTACATACCGGATCGCATTGGACTGTATTTTATGGACATTGAGCTACCCTGTATATGGGACTGTATATGGGACTGTATATTTACCTTTATACCTCTTCATTGCCTTGCTCTTATGTTATTGGTTTATTTATTACGCTTAAACATTATCGCATTTATAAAAAAAAAAAAAAAAAAAACTGTTTTGTTGTGTTATTTTATCTATACCCTTCAGGATATCCCAGCTAATGCTGAATCTGTTATGTTATCAACTTTCTGCTTTGTGGGACTGTGGGACAATTGTCCATTTTGGCTTTGTCCACATTACTTACTCTGATGGGTTGGGAGGTGTGCGCTATATGCTATATATAGGGACAGAATTTAAATACTGCTCTTACAAACTTAAAACATTGATAGACTGATAGGTTTTACATTAGCATGAATTTTCTGAAGGATGTGGAGTCTTAAACACAAATGTTTTGTCATTATTTAATTACTTTGATCCTCAGCTATTTGCCAGAAAGGTACAGATTTTATGAGGAACACACCAAAATTATAAGGCAAAAATCTGGGCATTCTGCAAAAATCTGTACAGTTGAGAGGTATGCTTGGTAGAGATGATTGTCCCTTATGCCTTTGACCACAGATTTGTTATCCTGACGGTTTGGGGGTGTTACAAGCATTCTCGCTCATGTTTAATTGCTGATATGCAATTCTGGAGTGCAGGGGGTGTGTGCATTGTAAGTGTTCTGCTCTCGGACATACCTCCTGCGCTCGTACATGGAACCGTGTTTGTTTTAGAGCATGGCAACGCACCTTCATAAATATGCATGGCGCGCTGCCGTGCTGAACAGGAATGGTCCCTGCTGTGCAGGAATAAGTTATTCCTGCATGGCTAGTTGCAGAACCCAGGGAATATTAATTATATCTGAGATCAAACTATAAAACCAAACTGAAAAAGAAAATGGAACACTCGGTACAATTCAATAACTTCACAAAATGTTATTAAACAATCAACTAAGCACTTTTGTCTGTATTTTCCAGACTTCAACAGAATTGCTCACAAAATAAAACACTAACAATATATAAACCCTTCCACCAATCACAATGCAACTTAATTAATTGCTATTAAAATATGTACTTATAGTTAAAATTCACTACTCCTCTAAAATTCATTTCACAAAATCCTTAAATCACAAAAAACCTATAATACTATAAAATATAAAATGTATTGTAAAAATAATGACTTATGTTCTAGATATTTAAAGCTTGTCAGCTTTCATTTTCAATGCAATGGAAATGGAAATACTTTCATTAAGCCCAGGGCAACTGAGGAATTATGCCTCAATTGCCAAGCTAATTCTTTAAATTCCAAAAAGTTTTCAACGTTGTCACCTCTATTGGACATTGCCACTTTTCAATAATGAAAATAATTTTTGTAACCATCACATTGTATACAATGTCTGTTAAGAGCATTAGATGAATTATTATTAGTTTTACCAACATAAAATACATTACATGTTGAGCAGGTGGCTAAATAAGTCACTCAGGAACTGTTCCAATTACATCTGCCTGGGGAAACAAAAGTCCTGTCAAATCCCTCAACCACAGCATATGGTCCTTCATGAATACATCTACAGTGTCTACAGCATCCACATTTACTCATAAGATTTACAGTGTTTAAACTATATTTCTTGTTCCCATTTGATTCCAGCATATTTTAATAGATTTTCCTTTGCCCAATACAATCCTAGGTTGATTACCAAGAATTGACTTAACTTCATTCTTAAAAATATGCTCCAATTTTTTTGATTTAATCTATTTATTTATGGACATTGCTACTGTAGGGGATTACCATTAGATGACTGTACAATTTTGTCATGGCACTATTAATGGACACACTAACTTCTTGAATACTTTACATTACATATATTAATAGCAATTAATTAATCTGCACTGTGATTGGTGGAAGGGTTTATATATTGTTAGTGTTTTATTGTGTGAGAAATTGTGATGATTGTTCATTAAAATGTTGTGAAGTTATTGTGAGGTTATTGTACTGAGAATTCCATTTTTATTTCATATTTGAGATGGTTAGTACTTCTTTCATATTAGTGGGAAGAAATCAAAATGATGCAGAAAATAACCTGTACTTGATAGTGCCTGTTAATGAAAGAAACAAATGAGATAACTGAATTATAATTTTGAAGTATGCTAAAATGTTCTTAATTGGGCTGGTGAGGATGTATTGTTTCTTTACACCTTGAAGATCAACTGTGTGTGATTTTCTAATTGTACTACTTTTTAAGATTTTTTTCCTCCCTCTGTTATGTAGATACTCTAATTATGTGCCTGTGATGTACTTTATATTCTATTTGTATTACCTGTGGACCTTTTCTCCCCGGGCCTCCACTGAAAATGGGCTTTGCTTGGCCCAGTGGACTTTCCCGATAAACAAATGCAAATAAATAAATAAATAAAGCAACAGCTATTTTATTGTCTCCCCTTTTATTAACAAAACTTTCAACTACTATGGATTTCTGTCTGTTGAACTTTCACTTTTGTGTAACATGCTTTAATTTGGCAGTTTTCAGCAAAAGTGTTGTATGCAGCTTCTGAACATTAAGAAAATGTCTGCAGAAGTGGATTGTATAGTTTGAGTCAGCCCATTTCATAATTATCTATTATTCTTCAGCTACATCTTCATAAATATTTTTTACCATATAATTCTATCCTGTGGATTAGTGAGTCAACTATTTATCTTGCCACACACCAGCTCCCACAATTCTCTACTGAGTTTTCATGCTATCAGATATATGCATAACCACCTCCTTCCCTCCCTTACGATTATTTCACAATCTACATCTTCTAATATCACTCTCTATAATATTTTTGGATACTTTTAAATAAAGCTTTATTTCTAGCTTTTGGGTTTGTATATCTTTACTAAGGATTCAATTCTTTTAATTCAGTTTAAGAATCTCATGCCTAACTTTTTGCAACTTATTTTTTCTCCTGTATTTGCTCAATTTTCTATGCAATATTAATATTGTGGCTGTAACCCTAATAAGTCATGTTGTTTTCTGCCATGTACTCTATGCAGCTGTTAGCCTAAATAATCAGTATAAATTAAATATGAATGCACATATTTGAGACTCCATTTTAATATTGCAATGATTTTACTGAAGTGGTTAACCCCAGTGTACATGCAGTCCTTTTACTGAACAGAAATAATGTTGATTTATAGCATATAACAGTTTAAGATGTATGTACATCATATAACAGTTTTGTTAAGAATATCATCTAAAAGTGAGAGATAGCATGAGTGCAAGAATATTATCATATTAGGATACTGCATGCAAACTATTGTATCCATTTCCTACTTCAGAGTAATTTCAGGTCTATAGGTGTTCATATTACAAAATAGATATTTTGTGAAAGGGTCCTGGTCATAAAGTCAATTGCAACAAAACTGAAAGAACAATAAACAGACTGACTAAAGTTCAACCCCATTTTATTGCAAAACACCCATTAACTCCAGTGCCTCAGCTAATGCCTTCAAAGGACAATAATAGAATGAAAGATAATCTTTAATGCTATAACTACCTCCTTTAGTTGGTATAAATTCTGTAAGATAGTAGGTTCTAACTAAGAACTTTCACTGTGGTGTTTAAGAAAAAAATGATAAGTAACAGGAATGTTTGTATTACGGTTTATATCGCTAACATATGCCTGAGGTCTGGTTTTAAACTTTCTATTAGTCTGATCTATATATACCAGGCCACAAGGACACCTGAGGTCATGGATAACAGCAATAGTTCATACAATGTCACATGTCCTATGCATTACACCAAATTCTTTAAACTACTTGAAAACAGCTACAGCAATTCCAATATGGTAAGTTTCTATTTTGTAAAAAGCATTCTCTGTTAACCGTATGGTTTTACATTAACATAATGGCTATGCACCAAAAAGTATTTAATATTTTTACCTCTCTTACATGACACTGAACCCCCCTGACTAAACAAATTACCTAACAAATTACCTAAAATAGCATAGTCTGTAATATATTTCCAGCATCTATGCATCTGTTGAATTAAAACCTCTGAAAATACTGCATTCTGTAACAAAAAATTATGTATAGTCATTATCAGTGTCAGTGATGTAACGGGTATTGCACTCAACTTTGGGTAAAAGGCTGTAGGTTTTATTTCCACAGTAGGTAGATCAATTGTTGATGCTGTAATACAGCACAGGGGATTACTGCATACCTGAGTGTGCTTAACTTTGTGTGAGAAGTAAGACCAAGACCCCATCTGCTTGAGTCGGTAGCTCAGGTGGATATAACAAATCCCATGGCACCTGTTGAAATGAACAGGGGTTGTTCACTGATGCCCAAGCCAAATTTCTCCCGGTACTATAAATATCACATTGGGTCTCTGCCAAAAAGGGTAGAAGCATAACGACACTAACCCAATCAACAGAAAAATAAAAATAAAATACATTATCATTAACATTTATTATTAACAAATTAGCCTCAAGACTAACTTTAACTTCAGTTTGATGGAACAACTGTTGCCTGCTAGTACTTAATACTTTATAGTATGCCTTAAAGACATTCTGTCTAGAATAAGCTTAGTTAACAAAAACCTGAATGACCTCCTTAGATTCTTGTAAAAAATATTTCTGGAGCTACAAATTCTTCTAAATCTAAGTAACACCCTATGTGACGATGATAACTTAGTATGAAAGGGATGACAACTAGTCATATGCAAGGGACTATTTGAAGTTGCAGGTTTTCCAAGCAATTTATAAACAATCTCCTGGCCTGAAACTCTCTCAAAGAATGCATCAAGAAAATTAATTTCCTTAACATGAATGGTGTATGTAAATGTTAACCCATATGGGTATTCATAAAGAACCTTCATTGATGCCTCACCCTCATTTACTTCTGTGGCACCCCACCACTGGTCCAGTAATCAAGGAGCCTCAATCCTCACCAATGGCAACAGTGGGGTACATACATTGGGAGGATGACAGGTACAGCCACAGTATTTCCAGATGCATCTCTCTGCATCAAGTGCAATTTCCCTTAAGTGCACACAGAGACCACAATCAGTCTGGGACTGGTTTCTCCCTCTTTCTCCAGATCCCCAATAAGTCTCCCCACTGGCAGAGCTACAGAGTTAAGATATCAGCTGAGTGGCCAAGCCAAGACCTCCAGCACCATCTTTACCAACCAATTCCTCATGTCCCTGCCTAAGTAGCTGACACACATGCACACACACGCACACACACACACACACACACACACGCACACACACACACACACACACACACACACACACACACACACACACACACACACACACACCTGTGAAAGACTGGCACAGGTTTACTAGCTATGCCCAGACTATAAGGTAGTTATTGCCACCAAGCAGCTCCTTATCAGCTACATTAAGACCCTTAGCAAAGGATGTCCAATCTTACTGTGTAATGTTACTGTCATAACAAATGGTAGTTTGACCAAAAGCAATGCTATTAGGAGGGGCCTACACAGTGTCATCAAATATGCAAGTACTCTCAGAGCTTGAATATGTCTAGACAAACCAGCCACAATGAAAGGTTTAAATATATTTAATAATAACAATACTAAATATATTTATAGTATCATCAGAGTTCAAAATCACAGGAAATATTTAAAACAACAGTGCAGGAGAGTCAAAAATACATATAGCCCACAAACTAGTAAACCATCCACTAAATGTCCCATCCCTCCAGAATCTACTCCAACCCTATGGCACCACCAGACCACTAAGATCCAGCAACAAAAATCACTTGCAGATCACTAAAGCCAATAACTCTGCTGGTGAAGCACTATTCTCTTGCGCCATAGCCAAATTATGGAACTCACTCCCACCTTCAATTACCTCCGTACCATAATGCACCCACTTCAAAACTTTACTAAAAGCGCACCTAAAACATGCTGGCTATGCCCTTGCAACTGCCACTCTAATATCATCCACCCCATCCAACCACTACTACTATTCCTTTAGTGTTTTCTGCCTAAGTTTCTCTTGGTTGTACAATCTAACCTTGTAATTGCAACGGTCTTATACAGACATTCCTACACATATTTTTATGTAGCACAGGGTGAGAAACAGTGGTTGACACAACTGTACTATTCTGATATCACATGTTACTGAATGCTACATGTCAGGCCATACCATTTCAGAGTAAACACTACCAGTCCAGGATGTAAATCTTTATTGGCAGGCCAGTTTTCTTATCTAACAGGTCTGTGGAGGGAATGTTTGTTAACACTACCTGACTATTTCTCCACATATTCCCAGATTCTAGTTAATATTATTCACATACCTCCCAATCTCTTAATGCACACACTCTGGACAAAGCTTGACAACATAGGGGTACAAGTAGGGACATGTTTTGAATATTGCTGTCATAAACTTGGAGAGTTGCTAGAGTGACATGATTTGTTTTAATTTACATTTTCTGAAGGTTTTGAGGTATGAAAATAAAGTATGTCATTATTTCGTGACTACAATTCTGAGATCATCCCACTGATTTGCCAGGGGGACAGAGGAACAGGCATCAAATATGGGCCAATTATCTGGACATTCTGATAAATCTGTAAAGTTGAGAGGTATGATTACAGCTTACTATCACTCCCAGAATTCAAACCATGGCTAGGTCTGCTAAAAATACAACAATTTAAGTTACAGTAGAATGTGTTATTTGGATATTGATGTCTATCTTTTCAGTGTTTTCTGTCTAAGTCCCTCTTGATTGTACAATCTGACCTTGTAATTACAACAGTCTTATACAGACATTCCTAGACATTTTTTTATGTCGCACAGTGTGGGTAACAGTGGTTAACACAACAATACTATTCAGAGAATGCAACAATAAATGCCATACAATACCAGAGTAAACATCCATTTCAGGATTTAGAGCTTTATTGCCAGGCAGTTAGTTTTATTTAAATATGACCTATATGTGACTAACTATTACTTTCATATTGTCTGGTTTATTCAGTACAACCCATACAACAGTTTTTATACTGCCAGATGACTTTCTACTACTTTATATTTATTTGGTATTGACTACTACAAGCAGGATTGTTACTCACCAGCCTCGTGACACAGCCTTTGCAGCCTACTAGTATGGGCTTCCTGCAGCTCTAAGGGAAATAGAGAAATATTTAGGCATACCTATCCATCATATACACAGGCTGGACATTAGTGAACAGTTTGTATGAGTACTTACAAACTGCTGGGACATCACCCCTCTGCCTTTCTTCTTGGACCCTCTCATCCAAGAGCTCCCTCTTTCTCCACTTCAAGTTGGCATAGTGGTGCTGGACCTGCTCACCAGTCCAAGAGATACCAGTGGCACTGGTGAGATCATGGGTGAAATGGTCCCAGGCTTCTGCTTTATATTGGGAGCCTTGGTACTGTTCCTGCATCAGTCTCTCATCATGGTTTTGTACCAGGAGTCTTACCATGACCTTGGACTCCTGTATGCCCCAGCACTGCACCCGGATGCACATGCCCTCACCAACTCTTGCCATACTGTCTAGAGTGGGAAGCTGCAACCATTTATGAACTGTAGTCCCACCTGTGGGTTTTTAAATATGGCCAATTTCCCACCCTTTGCCATGATTGGACAGTTTTGACTATGCTGAGTTAAGCTAAGCTACAGGCAAACCTGCTTAGCTAAGGTTGGCAGTGCTTAAAGGGACAGGTTCAGCACTGCTTACCGATGGGCAAATCCACTTAGCTGGGCTACTCATTGCATAGCAGTCATATTTACACAATGCTTACACCTAGGAAGCAGAGCTGTGAAATGCTTAGCATTGCTTATTTTTCATTTTATAGACTATCTACTGTATGGCATTGCTTCATCATTCATTACATATTATAAACTTGTTTGCTGTCCCTGACATCCCCTATGTGCTTTCACTACATTTATCCATGTGTAACTATTCTGTATGGGGCACTTGTGTTTATATGAGGATTTCACAACTTTATTAAACTGACACTTCACATCTGGACCTAATGCAGTACTCCAGTTAACAAATATATGTTATTTAGTAGGTAATAATAAAAAAAAATGTGTATGTACTGCTTTCACATGTAAAATGCAAATTGGTTAGAGTAGGGATCGACCTGAGAATGGCTGCTTGCAAAGCATATGCTCCAACTACTGCACTTTTGCCAGATTGCTTAGTTGGATGTCTCTTGCTATTTAACTTATTTTGCTGTTTAAGCTGGACTAAGTGTAGCTAAGACACAAACACACCCATTCAGCTACGCTTAAATATTTAATAAAATAAATGAATGCACCCTTAATGCTCTAATGTTCAATGCTATTGCCAAATAAATAAACCAATAACATAAGAGCAAGGCAATGAAGAGGTATAAAGCGTAAATATACAGTCCTATATACAGGGTAGCTCAATGTCCATAAAATACAGTCCAATGAGATCCGGTATGTAATAAAAAGAAGGATTTATTGCAATAGAGGTAAGCGCCGCTAAAACAGCTTCATCAGACCTTAAAACAAATAAAACAGCAATTATTCAATATTTAAATACACAAAAAAGTGGGAAAACCAAAAGCATCCCTTAAAGCTGTATACATAATAATACAAAAACTGAGCATACTATTAAAAGATACATGTACCTGTATAGCATAATATCCCCATCAATCAACAATACTCATAATATCTATACTATAAAATATAAATAATAAAGAATATAATTTATCTATTATGTTTCAATCTCCTCATTTTCAAGAGGGGTCATAAGGGAACTTTACCATTAAGCCCAGGGGATACATCGGATCTAAACTTAATTATCCAGTTCGTTTCTCTAGCTTCAGTGAATGTCTCTATATCTCCTCTCCTATGGGTTCTTGAAATCTGTTCCAAAATCCTAAATTTAAAGGAGTGACCTTCTCCTCTCTCTTGAGCATGCTTAGCAAGGGCATTATACTGATGGCCTTTCCTGATATAGTAAACATGTTCACGAATCCTGTCTCTAAGACAGCGATTCGTCTTGCCAATGTAGAACACAGAGCATCCTATGCAGGATGCTATGTATATAACATCTGTTGACATGGAATTACCATGTGCACGTATGGTGTAACTACCAAAACCTAATGGATGTGTAAATACAGGATCTGTTAAAATGTATGAGCAAAGTTACACCTGTTGCATGGTGTGGAATATGGTGGACCTGCACTTCTATCTGAAGGTGTACTTTTGGGATAACATAACAGATTCTTAAGATTCTTCTTGTTCCTGTATACAAATCTAGGTTTGTCTCCAATCAATTCCCTGATCTTAGGATCCACTAATAAGACATGCCAGTGTGTCATATAGATATACAGTATGTGTATAAAAACATTGTCCGAGGACAAGCAATGCGGATTTCTAGATACACTCCGATAGAATCTGCATATTTAACAGGCATGAATGAGTTAGAAGACATGCTAACAGCACATAGTTATAGCTCAGTAGACCTCAGATACGGTACCAATAGCATCACTGGTTTGAGGGATACCACAGCCAAGCCATATTTTTCAAGGGGTGCTTTTGATCAATATATGGTTAATACTGGAAATACAGATGTGAGAGCTAGTACATTGGTTGACACCCAGTCAGTTACCTTTCAGGTATATTACACCAAGGATATAGGTTCCATTAAAGATATCTATATGACACACTGGCATGTCTTATTAGTGGACCCTAAGATCAGGGAATTGATTGGAGACAAACCTAGATTTGTACACAGGAACAAGATGAATCTTAAGAATCTGTTATGTTATCCCAAAAGTACACCTTCAGATAGAACTGCAGGTCCACCATATTCCACACCATGCAACAGGTGTAACTTTTGCTCATACATTTTAACAGATCCTGTATTTACACATCCATTAGGTTTTGGTAGTTACACCATACGTGCACATGGTAATTGCATGTCAACAGATGTTATATACATAGCATCCTGCATAGGATGCTCTGCGTTCTACATTGGCAAGACAAATTGCTGTCTTAGAGACAGGATTCGTGAACATGTTTACCATATCAGGAAAGGCCATCAGTATAATGCCCTTGCTAAGCATGCTCAAGAGAGAGGAGAAGGTCACTCCTTTAAATTTAGGATTTTGGAACAGATTTCAAGAACCCATAGGAGAGGAGATATAGAGACATTCACTGAAGCTAGGGGAAACGAACTGGATAATTAAGTTTAGATTCGATGTATCCCCTGGGCTTAATGGTAAAGTTCCCTTACGACCCCTCTTGAAAATGAGGAGATTGAAACATAATAGATAAATTATATTCTTTATTATTTATATTTTATAGTATAGATATTATGAGTATTGTTGATTGATGGGGATATTATGCTATACAGGTACATGTATCTTTTAATAGTATGCTCAGTTTTTCTATTATTATGTATACAGCTTTAAGGGATGCTTTTGGTTTTCCCGCTTTTTTGTGTATTTAAATATTGATTAATTGCTGTTTTATTTGTTTTAAGGTCTGATGAAGCTGTTTTAGCGAAAGCGCTTACCTCTATTGCAATAAATCTTTCTTTTTATTACATACCGGATCGCATTGGACTGTATTTTATGGACATTGAGCTACCCTGTATATGGGACTGTATATTTACCTTTATACCTCTTCATTGCCTTGCTCTTATGTTATTGGTTTATTTATTACGCTTAAACATTATCGCATTTATAAAAAAAAAAAAAAAAAAAAAAAAAAAACTGTTTTGTTGTGTTATTTTATCTATACCCTTCAGGATATCCCAGCTAATGCTGAATCTGTTATGTTATCAACTTTCTGCTTTGTGGGACTGTGGGACAATTGTCCATTTTGGCTTTGTCCACATTACTTACTCTGATGGGTTGGGAGGTGTGCGCTATATGCTATATATAGGGACAGAATTTAAATACTGCTCTTACAAACTTAAAACATTGATAGACTGATAGGTTTTACATTAGCATGAATTTTCTGAAGGATGTGGAGTCTTAAACACAAATGTTTTGTCATTATTTAATTACTTTGATCCTCAGCTATTTGCCAGAAAGGTACAGATTTTATGAGGAACACACCAAAATTATAAGGCAAAATCTGGGCATTCTGCAAAATCTGTACAGTTGAGAGGTATGCTTGGTAGAGATGATTGTCCCTTATGCCTTTGACCACAGATTTGTTATCCTGACGGTTTGGGGGTGTTACAAGCATTCTCGCTCATGTTTAATTGCTGATATGCAATTCTGGAGTGCAGGGGGTGTGTGCATTGTAAGTGTTCTGCTCTCGGACATACCTCCTGCCAGACATGGAACCGTGTTCGTTTTAGAGCATGGCAACGCACCTTCATAAATATGCATGGCGCGCTGCCGTGCTGAACAGGAATGGTCCCTGCTGTGCAGGAATAGGTTATTCCAGCATGGCTAGTTGCAGAACCCAGGGAATATTAATTATATCTGAGATCAAACTATAAAACCAAACTGAAAAAGAAAATGGAACACTCGGTACAATTCAATAACTTCACAAAATGTTATTAAACAATCAACTAAGCACTTTTGTCTGTATTTTCCATACTTCAACAGAATTGCTCACAAAATAAAACACTAACAATATATAAACCCTTCCACCAATCACAATGCAACTTAATTAATTGCTATTAAAATATGTACTTATAGTTAAAATTCACTACTCCTCTAAAATTCATTTCACAAAATCCTTAAATCACAAAAAAACCTATAATACTATAAAATATAAAATGTATTGTAAAAATAATGACTTATGTTCTAGATATTTAAAGCTTGTCAGCTTTCATTTTCAATGCAATGGAAATGGAAATACTTTCATTAAGCCCAGGGGCAACTGAGGAATTATGCCTCAATTGCCAAGCTAATTCTTTAAATTCCAAAAAGTTTTCAACGTTGTCACCTCTATTGGACATTGCCACTTTTTCAATAATGAAAAATAATTTTTTTGTAACCATCACATTGTATACAATGTCTGTTAAGAGCATTAGATGAATTATTATTAGTTTTACCAACATAAAATACATTACATGTTGAGCAGGTGGCTAAATAAGTCACTCAGGAACTGTTCCAATTACATCTGCCTGGGGAAACAAAAGTCCTGTCAAATCCCTCAACCACAGCATATGGTCCTTCATGAATACATCTACAGTGTCTACAGCATCCACATTTACTCATAAGATTTACAGTGTTTAAACTATATTTCTTGTTCCCATTTGATTCCAGCATATTTTAATAGATTTTCCTTTGCCCAATACAATCCTAGGTTGATTACCAAGAATTGACTTAACTTCATTCTTAAAAAATATGCTCCAATTTTTTTGATTTAATCTATTTATTTATGGACATTGCTACTGTAGGGGATTACCATTAGATGACTGTACAATTTTGTCATGGCACTATTAATGGACACACTAACTTCTTGAATACTTTACATTACATATATTAATAGCAATTAATTAATCTGCACTGTGATTGGTGGAAGGGTTTATATATTGTTAGTGTTTTATTGTGTGAGAAATTGTGATGATTGTTCATTAAAATGTTGTGAAGTTATTGTGAGGTTATTGTACTGAGAATTCCATTTTTATTTCATATTTGAGATGGTTAGTACTTCTTTCATATTAGTGGGAAGAAATCAAAATGATGCAGAAAATAACCTGTACTTGATAGTGCCTGTTAATGAAAGAAACAAATGAGATAACTGAATTATAATTTTGAAGTATGCTAAAATGTTCTTAATTGGGCTGGTGAGGATGTATTGTTTCTTTACACCTTGAAGATCAACTGTGTGCGATTTTCTAATTGTACTACTTTTTAAGATTTTTTTCCTCCCTCTGCTATGTAGATACTCTAATTATGTGCCTGTGATGTACTTTATATTCTATTTGTATTACCTGTGGACCTTTTCTCCCCGGGCCTCCACTGAAAATGGGCTTTGCTTGGCCCAGTGGACTTTCCCGATAAACAAATGCAAATAAATAAAGCAACAGCTATTTTATTGTCTCCCCTTTTATTAACAAAACTTTCAACTACTATGGATTTCTGTCTGTTGAACTTTCACTTTTGTGTAACATGCTTTAATTTGGCAGTTTTCAGCAAAAGTGTTGTATGCAGCTTCTGAACATTAAGAAAATGTCTGCAGAAGTGGATTGTATAGTTTGAGTCAGCCCATTTCATAATTATCTATTATTCTTCAGCTACATCTTCATAAATATTTTTTACCATATAATTCTATCCTGTGGATTAGTGAGTCAACTATTTATCTTGCCACACACCAGCTCCCACAATTCTCTACTGAGTTTTCATGCTATCAGATATATGCATAACCACCTCCTTCCCTCCCTTACGCATTATTTCACAATCTACATCTTCTAATATCACTCTCTATAATATTTTTGGATACTTTTAAATAAAGCTTTATTTCTAGCTTTTGGGTTTGTATATCTTTACTAAGGATTCAATTCTTTTAATTCAGTTTAAGAATCTCATGCCTAACTTTTTGCAACTTATTTTTTTCTCCTGTATTTGCTCAATTTTCTATGCAATATTAATATTGTGGCTGTAACCCTAATAAGTCATGTTGTTTTCTGCCATGTACTCTATGCAGCTGTTAGCCTAAATAATCAGTATAAATTAAATATGAATGCACATATTTGAGACTCCATTTTAATATTGCAATGATTTTACTGAAGTGGTTAACCCCAGTGTACATGCAGTCCTTTTACTGAACAGAAATAATGTTGATTTATAGCATATAACAGTTTAAGATGTATGTACATCATATAACAGTTTTGTTAAGAATATCATCTAAAAGTGAGAGATAGCATGAGTGCAAGAATATTATCATATTAGGATACTGCATGCAAACTATTGTATCCATTTCCTACTTCAGAGTAATTTCAGCTCTATAGCTGTTCATATTACAAAATAGATATTTTGTGAAAGGGTCCTGGTCATAAAGTCAATTGCAACAAAACTGAAAGAACAATAAACAGACTGACTAAAGTTCAACCCCATTTTATTGCAAAACACCCATTAACTCCAGTGCCTCAGCTAATGCCTTCAAAGGACAATAATAGAATGAAAGATAATCTTTAATGCTATAACTACCTCCTTTAGTTGGTATAAATTCTGTAAGATAGTAGGTTCTAACTAAGAACTTTCACTGTGGTGTTTAAGAAAAAAATGATAAGTAACAGGAATGTTTGTATTACGGTTTATATCGCTAACATATGCCTGAGGTCTGGTTTTAAACTTTCTATTAGTCTGATCTATATATACCAGGCCACAAGGACATCTGAGGTCATGGATAACAGCAATAGTTCATACAATGTCACATGTCCTATGCATTACACCAAATTCTTTAAACTACTTGAAAACAGCTACAGCAATTCCAATATGGTAAGTTTCTATTTTGTAAAAAGCATTCTCTGTTAACCGTATGGTTTTCCATTAACATAATGGCTATGCACCAAAAAGTATTTAATATTTTTACCTCTCTTACATGACACTGAACCCCCCTGACTAAACAAATTACCTAACAAATTACCTAAAATAGCATAGTCTGTAATATATTTCCAGCATCTATGCATCTGTTGAATTAAAACCTCTGAAAATACTGCATTCTGTAACAAAAAATTATGTATAGTCATTATCAGTGTCAGTGATGTAACGGGTAGTGCACTCAACTTTGGGTAAAAGGCTGTAGGTTTTATTTCCACAGTAGGTAGATCAATTGTTGATGCTGTAATACAGCACAGGGGATTACTGCATACCTGAGTGTGCTTAACTTTGTGTGAGAAGTAAGACCAAGACCCCATCTGCTTGAGTCGGTAGCTCAGGTGGATATAACAAATCCCATGGCACCTGTTGAAATGAACAGGGGTTGTTCACTGATGCCCAAGCCAAATTTCTCCCGGTACTATAAATATCACATTGGGTCTCTGCCAAAAAGGGTAGAAGCATAACGACACTAACCCAATCAACAGAAAAATAAAAATAAAATACATTATCATTAACATTTATTATTAACAAATTAGCCTCAAGACTAACTTTAACTTCAGTTTGATGGAACAACTGTTGCCTGCTAGTACTTAATACTTTATAGTATGCCTTAAAGACATTCTGTCTAGAATAAGCTTAGTTAACAAAAACCTGAATGACCTCCTTAGATTCTTGTAAAAAATATTTCTGGAGCTACAAATTCTTCTAAATCTAAGTAACACCCTATGTGACGATGATAACTTAGTATGAAAGGGATGACAACTAGTCATATGCAAGGGACTATTTGAAGTTGCAGGTTTTCCAAGCAATTTATAAACAATCTCCTGGCCTGAAACTCTCTCAAAGAATGCATCAAGAAAATTAATTTCCTTAACATGAATGGTGTATGTAAATGTTAACCCATATGGGTATTCATAAAGAACCTTCATTGATGCCTCACCCTCATTTACTTCTGTGGCACCCCACCACTGGTCCAGTAATCAAGGAGCCTCAATCCTCACCAATGGCAACAGTGGGGTACATACATTGGGAGGATGACAGGTACAGCCACAGTATTTCCAGATGCATCTCTCTACATCAAGTGCAATTTCCCTTAAGTGCACACAGAGACCACAATCAGTCCGGGGCTGGTTTCTCCCTCTTTCTCCAGATCCCCAATAAGACTCCCCACTGGCAGAGCTACAGAGTTAAGATATCAGCTGAGTGGCCAAGCCAAGACCTCCAGCACCATCTTTGCCAACCAATTCCTCATGTCCCTGCTCAAGTAGCTGACACACATGCACACACACACGCACACACACACACACACACACACACACACACGCACACACACACACACACGCACACACACGCACACACACGCACACACACACACACACACACACACACACACACACACACACACACACACACACACACACACACACACACCTGTGAAAGACTGGCACAGGTTTACTAGCTATGCCCAGACTATAAGGTAGTTATTGCCACCAAGCAGCTCCTTATCAGCTACATTAAGACCCTTAGCAAAGGATGTCCAATCTTACCGTGTAATGTTACTGTCATAACAAATGGTAGTTTGACCAAAAGCAATGCTATTAGGAGTGGCCTACACAGTGTCATCAAATATGCAAGTACTCTCAGAGCTTGAATATGTCTAGACAAACCAGCCACAATGAAAGGTTTAAATATATTTAATAATAACAATACTAAATATATTTATAGTATCATCAGAGTTCAAAATCACAGGAAATATTTAAAACAACAGTGCAGGAGAGTCAAAAATACATATAGCCCACAAACTAGTAAACCATCCACTAAATGTCCCATCCCTCCAGAATCTACTCCAACCCTATGGCACCACCAGACCACTAAGATCCAGCAACAAAAATCACTTGCAGATCACTAAAGCCAATAACTCTGCTGGTGAAGCACTATTCTCTTGCGCCATAGCCAAATTATGGAACTCACTCCCACCTTCAATTACCTCCGTACCATAATGCACCCACTTCAAAACTTTACTAAAAGCGCACCTAAAACATGCTGGCTATGCCCTTGCAACTGCCACTCTAATATCATCCACCCCATCCAACCACTACTACTATTCCTTTAGTGTTTTCTGCCTAAGTTTCTCTTGGTTGTACAATCTAACCTTGTAATTGCAATGGTCTTATACAGACATTCCTACACATATTTTTATGTAGCACAGGGTGAGAAACAGTGGTTGACACAACAGTACTATTCTGATATCACATGTTACTGAATGCTACATGTCAGGACATACCATTTCAGAGTAAACACTACCAGTCCAGGATGTAAATCTTTATTGGCAGGCCAGTTTTCTTATCTAACAGGTCTGTGGAGGGAATGCTTGTTAACACTACCTGACTATTTCTCCACATATTCCCAGATTCCAGTTAATATTATTCACATACCTCCCAATCTCTTAATGCACACACTCTGGACAAAGCTTGACAACATAGGGGTACAAGTAGGGACATGTTTTGAATATTGCTGTCATAAACTTGGAGAGTTGCTAGAGTGACATGATTTGTTTTAATTTACATTTTCTGAAGGTTTTGAGGTATGAAAATAAAGTATGTCATTATTTCGTGACTACAATTCTGAGATCATCCCACTGATTTGCCAGGGGGACAGAGGAACAGGCAGCAAATATGGGCCAATTATCTGGACATTCTGATAAATCTGTAAAGTTGAGAGGTATGATTACAGCTTACTATCACTCCCAGAATTCAAACCATGGCTAGGTCTGCTAAAAATACAACAATTTAAGTTACAGTAGAGTGTGTTATTTGGATATTGATGTCTATCTTTTCAGTGTTTTCTGTCTAAGTCTCTCTTGATTGTACAATCTGACCTTGTAATTACAACATTCTTATACAGACATTCCTAGACATTTTTTTATGTCGCACAGTGTGGGTAACAGTGGTTAACACAACATTACTATTCAGAGAATGCAACAATAAATGCCATACAATACCAGAGTAAACATCTATTTCAGGATTTAGAGCTTTATTGCCAGGCAGTTAGTTTTATTTAAATATGACCTATATGTGACTATTACTTTCATATTGTCTGGTTTATTCAGTACAACCCATACAACAGTTTTTATACTGCCAGATGACTTTCTACTACTTTATATTTATTTGGTATTGACTACTACAAGCAGGATTGTTACTCACCAGCCTCGTGACACAGCCTTTGCAGCCTACTAGTATGGGCTTCCTGCAGCTGTAAGGGAAATAGAGAAATATTTAGGCATACCTATCCATCATATACACAGGCTGGACATTAGTGAACAGTTTGTATGAGTACTTACACACTGCTGGGACATCACCCCTCTGCCTTTCTTCTTGGACCCTCTCATCCAAGAGCTCCCTCTTTCTCCACTTCAAGTTGGCATAGTGGTGCTGGACCTGCTCACCAGTCCAAGAGATACCAGTGGCACTGGTGAGATCATGGGTGAAATGGTCCCAGGCTTCTGCTTTATATTGGGAGCCTTGGTACTGTTCCTGCATCAGTCTTTCATCATGGTTTTGTACCAGGAGTCTTATCATGACCTTGGACTCCTGTATGCCCCAGCACTGCACCCGGATGCACATGCCCTCACCAACTCTTGCCATACTGTCTAGAGTGGGAAGCTGCAACCATTTATGAACTGTAGTCCCACCTGTGGGTTTTTAAATATGGCCAATTTCCCACCCTTTGCCATGATTGGACAGTTTTGACTATGCTGAGTTAAGCTAAGCTACAGGCAAACCTGCTTAGCTAAGGTTGGCAGTGCTTAAAGGGACAGGTTCAGCACTGCTTACCGATGGGCAAATCCACTTAGCTGGGCTACTCATTGCATAGCAGTCATATTTACACAATGCTTACACCTAGGAAGCAGAGCTGTGAAATGCTTAGCATTGCTTATTTTTCATTTTATAGACTATCTACTGTATGGCATTGCTTCATCATTCATTACATATTATAAACTTGTTTGCTGTCCCTGACATCCCCTATGTGCTTTCACTACATTTATCCATGTGTAACTATTCTGTATGGGGCACTTGTGTTTATATGAGGATTTCACAACTTTATTAAACTGACACTTCACATCTGGACCTAATGCAGTACTCCAGTTAACAAATATATGTTATTTAGTAGGTAATAATAAAAAAAAATGTGTATGTACTGCTTTCACATGTAAAATGCAAATTGGTTAGAGTAGGGATCGACCTGAGAATGGCTGCTTGCAAAGCATATGCTCCAACTACTGCACTTTTGCCAGATTGCTTAGTTGGATGTCTCTTGCTATTTAACTTATTTTGCTGTTTAAGCTGGACTAAGTGTAGCTAAGCAACAAACACACCCATTCAGCTACGCTTAAACATTTAATAAAATAAATGAATGCACCCTTAATGCTCTAATGTTCAACGCTATTGCCAAATAAATAAACCAATAACATACGAGCAAGGCAATGAAGAGGTATAAAGCGTAAATATACAGTCCCATATACAGGGTAGCTCAATGTCCATAAAATACAGTCCAATGAGATCCGGTATGTAATAAAAAGAAGGATTTATTGCAATAGAGGTAAGCGCTTTCGCTAAAACAGCTTCATCAGACCTTAAAACAAATAAAACAGCAATTAATCAATATTTAAATACACAAAAAAGTGGGAAAACCAAAAGCATCCCTTAAAGCTGTATACATAACAATACAAAAACTGAGCATACTATTAAAAGATACATGTACCTGTATAGCATAATATCCCCATCAATCAACAATACTCATAATATCTATACTATAAAATATAAATAATAAAGAATATAATTTATCTATTATGTTTCAATCTCCTCATTTTCAAGAGGGGTCATAAGGGAACTTTACCATTAAGCCCAGGGGATACATCGGATCTAAACTTAATTATCCAGTTCGTTTCCCTAGCTTCAGTGAATGTCTCTATATCTCCTCTCCTATGGGTTCTTGAAATCTGTTCCAAAATCCTAAATTTAAAGGAGTGACCTTCTCCTCTCTCTTGAGCATGCTTAGCAAGGGCATTATACTGATGGCCTTTCCTGATATAGTGAACATGTTCACGAATCCTGTCTCTAAGACAGTGATTCATCTTGCCAATGTAGAACGCAGAGCATCCTATGCAGGATGCTATGTATATAACATCTGTTGACATGCAATTACCATGTGCACGTATGGTGTAACTACCAAAACCTAATGGATGTGTAAATACAGGATCTGTTAAAATGTATGAGCAAAGTTACACCTGTTGCATGGTGTGGAATATGGTGGACCTGCACTTCTATCTGAAGGTGTACTTCTGGGATAACATAACAGATTCTTAAGATTCTTCTTGTTCCTGTATACAAATCTAGGTTTGTCTCCAATCAATTCCCTGATCTTAGGGTCCACTAATAAGACATGCCAGTGTGTCATATAGATATACAGTATGTGTATAAAAAACATTGTCCGAGGACAAGCAATGCGGATTTCTAGATACACTCCGATAGAATCTGCATATTTAACAGGCATGAATGAGTTAGAAGACATGCTAACAGCACGTAGTTATAGCTCAGTAGACCTCAGATACGGTACCAATGGCATCACTGGTTTAAGGGATACCACAGCCAAGCCATATTTTTCAAGGGGTGCTTTTGATCAATATATGGTTAATACTGGAAATACAGATGTGAGAGCTAGTACATTGGTTGACACCCAGTCAGTTACCTTTCCGGTATATTACACCAAGGATATAGGTTCCATTAAAGATATCTATATGACACACTGGCATGTCTTATTAGTGGACCCTAAGATCAGGGAATTGATTGGAGACAAACCTAGATTTGTACACAGGAACAAGATGAATCTTAAGAATCTGTTATGTTATCCCAAAAGTACACCTTCAGATAGAAGTGCAGGTCCACCATATTCCACACCATGCAACAGGTGTAACTTTTGCTCATACATTTTAACAGATCCTGTATTTACACATCCATTAGGTTTTGGTAGTTACACCATACGTGCACATGGTAATTGCATGTCAACAGATGTTATATACATAGCATCCTGCATAGGATGCTCTGCGTTCTACATTGGCAAGACGAATCGCTGTCTTAGAGACAGGATTCGTGAACATGTATACCACATCAGGAAAGGCCATCAGTATAATGCCCTTGCTAAACATGCCCAAGAGAAAGGAGAAAGTCACTCCTTTAAATTTAGGATTTTGGAACAGATATCAAGAACTCATAGGAGAGGGGATATAGAGACATTCACTGAAGCTAGGGAAACAAATTGGATAATTAAATTTAGATCTGATGTATCCCCAGGACTTAATGGTAAAGTCCCCCTACGACCCCTCTTGAAAATGAGGAGATTGAAATATAATAGATAAATTATATTCTTTATTATTTATATTTTATAGTATAGATATTATGAGTATTGTTGATTGATGGGGATATTATGCTATACAGGTACATGTATCTTTTAATAGTATGCTCAGTTTTTGTATTATTATGTATACAGCTTTAAGGGATGCTTTTGGTTTTCCCGCTTTTTTGTGTATTTAAATATTGATTAATTGCTGTTTTATTTGTTTTAAGGTCTGATGAAGCTGTTTTAGCGAAAGCGCTTACCTCTATTGCAATAAATCTTTCTTTTTATTACATACCGGATCGCATTGGACTGTATTTTATGGACATTGAGCTACCCTGTATATGGGACTGTATATGGGACTGTATATTTACGCTTTATACCTCTTCATTGCCTTGCTCTTATGTTATTGGTTTATTTATTACACTTAAACATTATCGCATTTATAAAAAAAAAAAAAAAAAAAACTGTTTTGTTGTGTTATTTTATCTATACCCTTCAGGATATCCCAGCTAATGCTGAATCTGTTATGGTATCAACTTTCTGCTTTGTGGGACTGTGGGACAATTGTCCATTTTGGCTTTGTCCACATTTCTTACTCTGATGGGTTGGGAGGTGTGCGCTATATGCTATATATAGGGACAGAATTTAAATACTGCTCTTACAAACTTAAAACATTGATAGACTGATAGGTTTTACATTAGCATGAATTTTCTGAAGGATGTGGAGTCTTAAACACAAATGTTTTGTCATTATTTAATTACTTTGATCCTCAGCTATTTGCCAGAAAGGTACAGATTTTATGAGGAACACACCAAAATTATAAGGCAAAAATCTGGGCATTCTGCAAAAATCTGTACAGTTGAGAGGTATGCTTGGTAGAGATGATTGTCCCTTATGCCTTTGACCACAGATTTGTTATCCTGACGGTTTGGGGGTGTTACAAGCATTCTCGCTCATGTTTAATTGCTGATATGCAATTCTGGAGTGCAGGGGGTGTGTGCATTGTAAGTGTTCTGCTCTCGGACATACCTCCTGCGCTCGTACATGGAACCGTGTTCGTTTTAGAGCATGGCAACGCACCTTCATAAATATGCATGGCGCGCTGCCGTGCTGAACAGGAATGGTCCCTGCTGTGCAGGAATAAGTTATTCCTGCATGGCTAGTTGCAGAACCCAGGGAATATTAATTATATCTGAGATCAAACTATAAAACCAAACTGAAAAAGAAAATGGAACACTCGGTACAATTCAATAACTTCACAAAATGTTATTAAACAATCAACTAAGCACTTTTGTCTGTATTTTCCAGACTTCAACAGAATTGCTCACAAAATAAAACACTAACAATATATAAACCCTTCCACCAATCACAATGCAACTTAATTAATTGCTATTAAAATATGTACTTATAGTTAAAATTCACTACTCCTCTAAAATTCATTTCACAAAATCCTTAAATCACAAAAAACCTATAATACTATAAAATATAAAATGTATTGTAAAAATAATGACTTATGTTCTAGATATTTAAAGCTTGTCAGCTTTCATTTTCAATGCAATGGAAATGGAAATACTTTCATTAAGCCGAGGGGCAACTGAGGAATTATGCCTCAATTGCCAAGCTAATTCTTTAAATTCCAAAAAGTTTTCAACGTTGCCACCTCTGTTGGACATTGCCACTTTTTCAATAATGAAAAATAAATTTTTTGTAACCATCACATTGTATACAATGTCTGTTAAGAGCATTAGTTGAATTATTATTAGTTTTACCAACATAAAATACATTACATGTTGAGCAGGTGGCTAAATAAGTCACTCAGGAACTGTTCCAATTACATCTGCCTGGGGAAACAAAAGTCCTGTCAAATCCCTCAACCACAGCATATGGTCCTTCATGAATACATCTACAGTGTCTACAGCATCCACATTTACTCATAAGATTTACAGTGTTTAAACTATATTTCTTGTTCCCATTTGATTCTAGCATATTTTAATAGATTTTCCTTTGCCCAATACAATCCTAGGTTGATTACCAAGAATTGACTTAACTTCATTCTTAAAAAATATGCTCCAATTTTTGATTTAATCTATTTATTTATGGACATTGCTACTGTAGGGGATTACCATTAGATGACTGTACAATTTTGTCATGGCACTATTAATGGACACACTAACTTCTTGAATACTTTACATTACATATATTAATAGCAATTAATTAATCTGCACTGTGATTGGTGGAAGGGTTTATATATTGTTAGTGTTTTATTGTGTGAGAAATTGTGATGATTGTTCATTAAAATGTTGTGAAGTTATTGTGAGGTTATTGTACTGAGAATTCCATTTTTATTTCATATTTGAGATGGTTAGTACTTCTTTCATATTAGTGGGAAGAAATCAAAATGATGCAGAAAATAACCTGTACTTGATAGTGCCTGTTAAAGAAAGAAACAAATGAGATAATTGAATTATAATTTTGAAGTATGCTAAAATGTCCTTAATTGGGCTGGTAAGGATGTATTATTTCTTTCCACATTGAAGATCAACTGTGTGTGATTTTCTAATTGTGCTACTTTTTAAGATTTTTTTCCTCCCTCTGTTATGTAGATACTCTAATTATGTGCCTGTGATGTACTTTATATTCTATTTGTATTACCTGTGGACCTTTTCTCCCCGGGCCTCCACTGAAAATGGGCTTTGCTTGGCCCAGTGGACTTTCCCGATAAACAAATGCAAATAAATAAATAAAGCAACACCTATTTTATTGTCTCCCCTTTTATTAACAAAACTTTCAATTACTATGGATTTCTGTCTGTTGAACTTTCACTTTTGTGTAACGTGCTTTAATTTTGCAGTTT
This sequence comes from Protopterus annectens, assembly GCF_019279795.1. Classification (NCBI taxonomy): domain Eukaryota; kingdom Metazoa; phylum Chordata; order Ceratodontiformes; family Protopteridae; genus Protopterus; species Protopterus annectens. The sequence goes on along the minus strand of NC_056744.1, from coordinate 259,622,398 downwards.
TCAGCAAAAGTGTTGTATGCAACTTCTGAACATTAAGAAAATGTCTGCAGAAGTGGATTGTATAGTTTGAGTCAGCCCATTTCATAATTATCTATTATTCTTCAGTTACATCTTCATAAATATTTTTTACCATATAATTCTATCTTGTGGATTAGTGAGTAAACTATTTATCTTGCCACACACCAGCTCCCACAATTCTCTACTGAGTTTTCATGCTATCAGATATATGCATAACCACCTCCTTCCCTCCCTTACGCATTATTTTACAATCTACATCTTCTAATATCACTCTCTATAATATTTTTGGATACTTTTAAATAAAGCTTTATTTCTAGCTTTTGGGTTTGTATATCTTTACTAAGGATTCAGTTCTTTTACTTCAGTTTAAGAATCTCATGACTAACTTTTTGCAACATATTTTTTCTCCTGTATTTGCTCAATTTTCTATGCAATATTTATATTGTGGCTGTAACCCTAATAAGTCATGTTGTTTTCTGCCATGTACTCTATGCAGCTGTTAGCCTAAATAATCAGTATAAATTAAATATGAATGCACATATTTGAGACTCCATTTTAATATTGCAATGATTTTACTGAAGTGGTTAACCCCAGTGTACATGCAGTCCTTTTACTGAACAGAAATAATGTTGATTTATAGCATATAACAGTTTAAGATGTAAGTACATCATATAATAGTTTTGTTAAGAATATCATCTAAAAGTGAGAGATAGCATGAGTGCAAGAATATTATCATATTAGGATACTGCAGGCAAACTATTGTATCCATTTCCTACTTCAGAGTAATTTCAGCTCTATAGCTGTTCATATTACAAAATAGATATTTTGTGAAAGGGTCCTGGTCATAAAGTCAATTGCAACAAAACTGAAAGAACAATAAACAGACTGACTAAAGTTCAACCCCATTTTATTGCAAAACACCCATTAACTCCAATGCCTCAGCTAATGCCTTCAAAGGACAATAATAGAATGAAAGAAAATCTTTAATACTATAACTACCTCCATTAGTTGGTATAAATTCTGTAAGATAGTAGGTTCTAACTAAGAACTTTCACTGTGGTGTTTAAGAAAAAAATGATAAGTAACAGGAATGTTTGTATTATGGTTTATATCGCTAACATATGCCTGAGGTCTGGTTTTAAACTTTCTATTAGTCTGACCTATATATACCAGGCCACAAGGACATCTGATGTCATGGATAACAGCAATAGTTCATACAATGTCATATGTCCTATGTATTACACCAAATTCTTTAAACTACTTGAAAACAGCTACAGCAATTCCAATATGGTAAGTTTCTATTGTGTAAAAAGCATTCTCTGTTAACCATATGGTTTTCCATTAACATAATGGCTATGCACCAAAAAGTATTTAATATTTTTACCTCTCTTACATGACACTGAACCCCCCTGACTAAACAAATTACCTAACAAATTACCTAAAATAGCATAGTCTGTAATATATTTCCAGCATCTATGGATCTGTTGAATTAAAACCTCTGAAAATACTGCATTCTGTAACAAAAAATTATGTATAGTCTTTATCAGTGTCAGTGATGTAACGGGTAGTGCACTCAACTTTGGGTAAAAGGCTGTAGGTTTTATTTCCACAGTAGGTAGATCAATTGCTGATGCTGTAATACAGCACAGAGGATTACTGCATACCTGAGTGTGCTTAACTTTGTGTGAGAAGTAAGACCAAGACCCCATCTGCTTGAGTCGGTAGCTCAGGTGGATATAACAAATCCCATGGCACCTGTTGAAATGAACAGGGGTTGTTCACTGATGCCCAGGCCAAATTTCTCCCGGTACTATAAATATCACATTGGGTCTCTGCCAAAAAGGGTAGAAGCATAATGACACTAACCCAATCAACAGAAAAATAAAAATAAAATACATTATCATTAACATTCATTATTAACAAATTAGCCTCAAGACTAACTTTAACTTCAGTTTGATGGAACAACTGTTGCCTGCTAGTACTTAATACTTTATAGTATGCCTTAAAGACATTCTGTCTAGAATAAGCTTAGTTAACAAAAACCTGAATGACCTCCTTAGATTCTTGTAAAAAATATTTCTGGAGCTACAAATTCTTCTAAATCTAAGTAACACCCTATGTGACGATGATAACTTAGTATGAAAGGGATGACAACTAGTCATATGCAAGGGACTATTTGAAGTTGCAGGTTTTCCAAACAATTTATAAACAATCTCCTGGCCTGAAACTCTCTCAAAGAATGCATCAAGAAAATGAATTTCCTTAACATGAATGGTGTATGTAAATGTTAACCCATATGGGTATTCATAAACAACCTTCATTGATGCCTCACCCTCATTTACTTCTGTGGCACCCCACCACTGGTCCAGTAATCAAGGAGCCTCAATCCTCACCAATGGCAACAGTGGGGTACATACATTGGGAGGATGACAGGTACAGCCACAGTATTTCCGGATGCATCTCTCTGCATTAAGTGCAATTTCCCTTAAGTGCACACAGAGACCACAATCGTCCGGGGCTGGTTTCTCCCTCTTTCTCCAGATCCCCAATAAGACTCCCCACTGGCAGAGCTACAGAGTTAAGATATCAGCTGAGTGGCCAAGCCAAGACCTCCAGCACCATCTTTGCCAACCAATTCCTCATGTCCCTGCTCAAGTAGCTGACACACACGCACACACACGCACACACACACACACACACACACACACACACACACACACACACACACACACACACACACACACACACGCACACACACGCACACACGCACACACACACACACACACACACACACACACACACACACACACACACACACACACACACACACACACCTGTGAAAGACTGGCACAGGTTTACTAGCTATGCCCAGACTATAAGGTAGTTATTGCCACCAAGCAGCTCCTTATCAGCTACATTAAGATCCTTAGCAAAGGATGTCCAATCTTACTGTGTAATGTTACTGTCATAACAAATGATAGTTTGACCAAAAGCAATGCTATTAGGAGTGGCCTACACAGTGTCATCAAATATGCAAGTACTCTCAGAGCTTGAATATGTCTAGACAGACCAGCCACAATGAAAGGTTTAAATATATTTAATAATAACAATACTAAATATATGTATAGTAACATCAGAGTTCAAAATCACAGGAAATATTTAAAACAACAGTGCAGGAGAGTCAAAAATACATATAGCCCACAAACTAGTAAACCATCCACTAAATGTCCCATCCCTCCAGAATCTACTCCAACCCTATGGCACCACCAGACCACTAAGTTCCAGCAACAAAAATCACTTGCAGATCACTAAAGCCAATAACTCTGCTGGTGAAGCACTATTCTCTTGCGCCATAGCCAAATTATGGAACTCACTCCCACCTTCAATTACCTCCGTACCATTATGCACCCACTTCAAAGCTTTACTAAAAGCGCACCTAAAACATGCTGGCTGTGCCCTTGCAACTCCCACTCTAATATCATCCACCCCATAAAACCACTACCTTTCTTTCCACTCCACTAACTACCTTGATTATAGCAAGCTCAGATGCTCATAAGCCTAGTACTTATTATACAGCAGGAACTTCTCATTGTAACATTTGTTAATGTCTGTTATGTACTTCACAGATAAAGATTCTAGTTGTCTACTGATGTACTATGTTCTTCATCTGTAAATATGTTGTAAGTAATTGCTATGTTAAATTGTTAATCACTATGTAATCCAATGTAACTACTGTCTGTTTATTTTACTGTGGAGCTTTTCTCCCCGGGCCTCCGCTGAAAATGGACCTACGTCCAGTCGGACACTCCCAGTCAACAAATTTAAATAAATAAAGAAAGAAACAAAAAGCTTCTAAATTAAGCTTTGCTATATTCCTGACTAGAGCTAAAAGTATTATACTGTATAGTTCCCTAGATTTACATACTTAATTAGAGCATCAAGGCAGATGTGGTGAATAGATCCTCTAGCTGATTTTGTCAGGTAAAAAACAGAATACAGAATGCTCAGTCTCTCTCCGAGACTTCTTAAATTAATATCTCAAATATTACTGCTGGGATAGCTTGCAGATAGACATCATTTCTTGTCATCTGACTCTATCCTAGGTAAAACTTCCACTGCTGAAATCTAGCAGAATTTATCATCTCCCTGTAAAAATACATACACAAGGGCTTGCCCTCAGATCTTTGCACATCCTAGAAATCATAAAACAATAACACACTTCCAAGACAATACAGAAAACTTCTCAGCACAGACATTGTGTCTGTTGCCGCACTGCAACTGAAAGATAACCCCCGGGATTCACGAAGCCCCATGCAAGAATAAGGCTATTCTTGCACAGAGTGGTCCGTGTCCATTTAGGATAACAGCGCACCTTGCATATGCATGAAGGCGCACTGCTATCTAAACTAAAAAGCCAAGAACCAGGAACGAGTGCAGGGGGCATGTGTCAGCAGTACCAGAACCTGGAGCATGCTCCCTTCTCTCTGAAAGTGCTGTACAGCACTTTCTGACATGGATGAGTGTTAAACTAGATAATATTAGACTTGATAAAAGAAAATAATAGGGGAGGGGACATCAAAAATCTTTTACTACAAAGGGAGATAAAGTGGCAGTTGAGACTTAGGTCCAATTATTCTCCAGGCCTCAATGAATATATCAACATTAAAGCAATATTGATTGATAAAGCAGCATCAGTTTAATATTAATTATTTATTGTATTTTAAATAAATATTTATTCATTATTTAAAGACTATATTTTAGAGATAATATGTATTTTTATATATTTTTTATATATATTTTTAACATAATTATCATTCTTTACTATGTATTAATAACCTTACTTATAAATACATTAACTATCACCATTTTTATTAAAAACACTTACAGTTTGAGATACACACTATATACACCCCAGTAGGACAGAGTAGTCTTATACAATATTTTTGACCTACCACTTGTGGGGTGGGGGGGTGTTTTTGTTTTAGTGGGAACAGTTCCTTGTTTAGCCACTATTCAGGATATTTAATTACCCTTGTTCACCTGGGGTTACAGGTTGAACTTTGTGGCTTTAATACCACATTCATTTGGTTGTAGGTTTTTTATTGTTTATTTGAAATATTTTTAGGATTGTATATATAAACAACACAAAGAACACTAAACAGATTTGAACATTAGTTGTTTTTAATTTAAATACGGTTCTATATGAACCACATAGTGGATGAAAACAATTTTTTGAAATCAGTGCTATTTGTTTTATACAATAGTAAACATGCATAGGTGAACACAAGAGAATGTTTTGTTTAACAGCTCAAAACTAAATGTATGAATTGCATACAACACAACACCATTCTTAATTATTTCTTGAAATTCTTTTAACATAAAATTTGTGTTGACATTGTTTTTAACCTATACAATTAACAAGACTTTTCTTAGTATCAATGTATTTATACAGGGCGTTTTGTTCAGTTTATATTAAAAAATGTTAATAAACCACAAAGATTTAAGGTATGAGAAACAATTTAATTAAAATTACTTTCTCACCTTAAAATTAACTTTGATGGTTTAATTATCAATTATTGATTAATTGCTTTTGAACAAGATTGTATAAAAAACAGAGGCACCATAGGTTTATTATTCTGAAGAAGTCTGCCTTGTGTAGATGAAAGCGTTCAATATTTGTTGGATTTGTGAATAAAAGACTTTTTTTGTCTGCCAGTACGGAACTTTTTACTAGTTTTTGCAGTTAGGTTTTTGCTATCTAAGAGTTTTGGTTCTTGGTGTTCCATTACACTACAGACAGAGAAGTGCGTTGAAATTTATTATTTTATTGAATCTAGCCATGAAGCTGTTTTGTTTGGTGCCTTTATCATCTATTTAACCTAGCTGTGAAGCTGTTTCATTTGGTGCCTTTATGGAAAAGACTTTGAATGATTCCACTATCGTTGGCTGTGACCTTCAGCTCAATGATTGTATGAATTTAATACAAACCCAACGAGAGGTTTCTCAGTTAAGAGAAGAGATCTCCACTTTGTGTGGGGATCTCAATAAGCTGATTGAATTTTTTTCGCAAGGGGAAGTTACAGGGAGAGCTAGACCAGGCGACCAAGTCGAGGCCAATACCTTCGTGCACCCGGTGACGTCATCTCCACGCTCAGGGAACGGGAGTAATAGTGGAATGAAAAAGAAAGACGGGGTGGAATCGCACAACAAAAGGAGTACATCTGAAAGAGAAGCTATGCGTTTCAATCAGGATGAAAATCCTTTGACGGACAATAGAAGTTACTTTCAGCGATCCAAAACATCTAACGCTAATTCTAAAGGTACTGTATCCATCAGTCCTCAGTTAAATGAAGCAGTGGCATCTAATTTTTTTCAACCGCGACAGGTTGTTGAGGCTACTGACTGTTATTTAAATGGCTATAAAGACATTCTTGATAAAAACTACATGTTTGATAAATCTTTGAATAGTAATGGCGAAGTGTTGTACCCATCGAAAAATGGTGTTTTTAAGCACAAGGAACTAACCTTAAAGGACAAAATGTTTGAATTTGAAAAAATGCTGTATAAATATAAATGTTTGCAAGTTGACAGTAATTACCTACATCAATGTTTGGTCAACAAAATAGTCCCTCAGGGACTCAGATTTTACAAATATCCATTTGGTATTCAATATACGGAAAATGTGCTGACTGATTTTTATTCTTTCTTTGATGACTGTGGTTTTACTTTAATTTCAAAATTAATTAAGTACAACGAAGTGCAGCTTAAGAAATTATTGAACGAAGCTAATGGTATTCAAAGTGATATAGTAAATGATTTATTATTTGAAGAATATGAAAGTTTATATTTTAAAATTTTGAAAAGAATTGAAACCAAAGTTGACAAAGTTTATGAAAGAAAACAGGGTAAATTATTAAGAGACAGGGAACAGTACAAGAAAGGTAAAAGTTACCCCCTTCCATTTCAGAAAGTTTGGAAAAACACAGGGAATTACACCAGTAAAAATGACAGGCTTACTTACAATCAGAATGAACCAGGGAGAACTAAGAGGGTGGAATTTTATGATGGATTAGAACAAGGAAAACCCTTTCAGAGGAGAAATGGTTACCTAGATGAATTAGATTCCTTCCAAGAACCTATTGAAACTTTTTTAGGGCCCAGGAGATCGGAGAGACTGGCCAGCAAACAAAGAATTCCCTCAGATCCAGGACCGCAGGAACAAATGGGTGGGAGCGGTCTTGCCTGGAAAAACAGAGGCAGGAGAGGGAGATAGATGAAATTAAACAAGAAGACAATGGTATTACTTTTCAACATAAAGGTTTCAAAATACACAACTATACAGATTTAAAATTGGAAAAGTTACATTTCTAATTGTTTTCTAGAGGTTTTAAATTTGTTAAAACTACTCGTGGTGATTTAGCTAATATATTGCTAGAATTGAAATTATATCTTAGAAAATTGAATTTAAGAATTATGAATCACCACAGAAAACCAAGGAAACAACATGGAAGGAAATATAATGGAAACATCTAGAATTTTAACTAGGAGAAGCATTTACAATCCACCATTACACCCGGTTATTAATACCTTCGAAACTATAGTAACTAACAATATATATGAAATATACAGAGAGTTAAAGGGAGGTATTATCGAAAACAATTTAAAGAAAGAGGAGGAGATATTGTAAAACTTAAGGAAAGAGGTACATTTAAGATTTATGCAACCTGACAAAGGTGGGGGCGTTGTTATTTTTCATCAGGAGGCTTACAGTGATGTTTTCACTTCTTTGCTGACTGACGAAAAAACTTACACTACTGTTTCACACAATGAAGTTCAAATAGCTTATAGTAGAATAGACTCTCTTTTGGAAGAATATCTTATAGAAAACAGAATTGAAGGTGAAACGTATAATTTTTTGAAGCAAAAGCATCCATGTGTACCACATTTTTTTGGAATACCCAAGATACACAAAAACATCCTGAAACCTCCTTTCCGCCCAATAGTTTCAGCGAAAAAGTCTAAAACCCACCCATTGGCAGTATATATTGACCAAAAATTAAAAGGAATTGTTAAGAAGCAAAAACACTTAGTCCAGGATTCCTGGGACTTTCTGGGTAAAATTAACAACAACCTGTGGTCAGAAACCTGTAAAATGGTCACCATAGATGTTAAAGATTTATTCACTTGTATACCCAGAGATTTGGGGTTTGATTACTTTGAGAATTGTGTTAATAAACATCTTGATTTATCACCAGACAGTAAAAGATTGATATTAGAACTGACCGAGGTTGTCCTGGACAATAACTTCATTTTATTCCAAGGAGAATATTATAAACAAGTGACGGGGTGGCTATGGGGGCAGCGTGCGCCCCCATATATGCAAACCTTGTACTCCTTGGCTGGGAAGAACAATATATTTTTCCCAGTGATTTCATGAACAACATTAAAATTTACCTCAGGTTTTTAGATGATATTTTTCTTGTTTGGGAGGAAGACCAGAAGGGCCAACTGGAAAAATTTATGAAATACATAAATGAAACCACAACTTATTTGTCATTTACTTATGAAATACAGAATTATAGTATAAATTATTTGGACATTACTCTTAGTAAAAAGGCTCAAGGTTTTAAGTCTAACATTTTTCGAAAAAGTACTTGGTGTAATAGCTATCTCCATTTCAACAGCCTGCATCCCTTTCATCAAAATAAAAGTATTATTAAGGGTCAGGCTGTAAGAATAGCGAGGATGACTTCTGAATACAATGACCTACAGTGTGAATTTGCTTTTCTGATGGAAAAATTTTTAGAAAGGGATTACCCAAAACAGTTAGTGGGTGAAATTTTGGAAGAAGTATATTTAGGGTGGGGGATCAAGTATAAACCCTTGTTAGGTCAAAAGTTGGCACCCAAAGATAACAGGATGAATGACATTAAAGACTTTTCGGGTGCCTGCATAGTTGAATATAATGGATTTTCTGATTGTTTCACCAAAATTTTGGAAAGTAATTGGTCTATTCTTAAAACAAATAAGGAAATATATGAAATAGTTGGTAACAAACCCATGTTCACATATAAGACGGGTAAACATTTTAAAAGATTGTTTGAAATAGAAACAACAACTGTTGACAAGAAGAAAGGAACAACTAAGTGTGGTTGTTGTAGACAGTGTGTATACATTAATTTAGTGGAAGATATAAATCTTAAAAATGGATTGAATAGTAAGGTTTCATTTTGCAAAGGCAATTGTTGTAGTAGAATGTTAGTTTATTTGGCCACCTGTACAAAATGCCCCTCCTTCTATGTGGGCAAAACCGAGAGAACACTTAGAGAGAGAATATATGAACACATAAATGACATCAAAGTGAAGAAAGAGACCAGTGCTCTCTATAAGCATTCCACACTGTGTGAAGGCTTTACAGATTTTAGGTTTGGCATTCTGGACTTGATAAAAGAAAACAGTAGGGGAGGGGACATCAAAAATCTTTTACTACAAAGGGAGATAAAGTGGCAGTTGAGACTTAGGTCTAATTATTCTCCAGGCCTCAATGAATATATCAACATTAAAGCAATATTGATTGATAAAGCAGCGTCAGTTTAATATTAATTATTTATTGTATTTTAAATAAATATTTATTCATTATTTAAAGACTATATTTTAGAGATAATATGTATTTTTATATATTTTTTATATATATTTTTAACATAATTATCATTCTCTACTATGTATTAATAACCTTACTTATAAATACATTAACTATCACCATTTTTATTAAAAAACACTTACAGTTTGAGATACACACTATATACACCCCAGTAGGACAGAATAGTCTTATACAATATTTTTGACCTACCACTTGTGGGGTGGTGGGTGTTTTTGTTTTAGGGGGAACAGTTCCTTATTTAGACACTATTCAGGATATTTAATTACCCTTGTTCACCTGGGGTTACAGGTTGAACTTTGTGGCTTTTATACCACATTCATTTGGTTGTAGGTTTTTTATTGTTTATTTGAAATATTTTTAAGATTGTATATATAAACAACACAAAGAACACTAAACAGATTTGAACATTAGTTGTTTTTAATTTAAATATGGTTCTATATGAACCACGTAGTGGATGAAAACAATTTTTTGAAATCAGTGCTATTTGTTTTATACAATAGTAAACATGCATAGGTGAACACAAGAGAATGTTTTGTTTAACAGCTCAAAACTAAATGTATGAATTGCATACAACACAACACCATTCTTAATTATTTCTTGAAATTCTTTTAACATAAAATTTGTGTTGACATTGTTTTTAACCTATACAATTAACAAGACTTTTCTTAGTATCAATGTATTTATACAGGGCATTTTGTTCAGTTTATATTAAAAAAATGTTAATAAACCACAAAGATTTAAGGTATGAGAAACAATTTAATTAAAATTACTTTCTCACCTTAAAATTAATTTTGATGGTTTAATTTTCAATTATTGATTAATTGCTTTTGAACAAGATTGTATAAAAAACAGAGGCACCATAGGTTTATTATTCTGAAGAAGTCTGCCTTGTGCAGACGAAAGCACTCAATATTTGTTGGATTTGTGAATAAAAGACTTTTTTTGTCTGCCAGTACGGAACTTTTTACTAGTTTTTGCAGTTCGGTTTTTGCTATATAATATTAGAGCCTGACTCTAATAGTATATAGTAAACGAGTTTCTGCAAACATTGAAATGTAAAAAGCTAAGATTTCATTGTCCGCGGACACTAAAAAAAAATTACCACAAACACCTATAGAAGGCAGGAGCCTTCAGATGCACACCCCCAAATGTATGCACACTTGCCCTACATGTATGGAAGCAGCAGGGCAAGAAGAAAGGAATATAAAATAAAGAAATGTAATAAAGTTTTTTTTCATTAAATAAATCCAAAGTTTAAGCACTGTGCAGCTTGTTTGTGGGGCACACCACTATGATTACCCGGGCTGAAATCCTAAAAATGATAGACAAGTGCTACTGTGATAGAAAATGTCATCAAGCTGCTGTAGCATAGTGGTACTGCCATGGTATAACATGTAGAACATGCTCGGTTCGAATTCCTCCTCTGGCAAATTATTTAATAAACCTTTAAGGAATCTAAATGATAGATGTCAATCATATGGCTCATGTATAGCACAGTAGGAGTGGGAATATGTAACATCTAAATGAAAAAAACAATTTATAACTTTAATGAAAAAATTAGATTTAAGCAATGCTTTGCTTACCAGCATTCAGCTCTGCTTAGCTGGTGTAAGCATTGCTATGTGGATTTGCGTGGAGCTAAGCATAGTGCAGCATATTAAAACTGGCCAATCAGGAAAAAGTGCGGGAAAACAGCCCTATTTAAACCACACAGGTGGGAATACAGCCATAACCATTTGGAATTGCACAGAGCAGGACCAAAATGGCTGGTGCTGGAGAAGGTGTGCACTTCTGAGTGCAACGTTGGGGCATACAGGAGTCCAGGGTCATGGTTGGGCTCCTAGTTAAAAAACATGATGGGAGGCTGCTGCAGGGCCAGTACCAGGGCTTGCATTACAAAGAAGAGGCCTGGGACCAGCTTGCACGTGATCTCATCAGTGACACTGTCATACCCTGGACTGGTGAGCAGGTACAACATCACCATAATGACCTGAAGCAGTGGAGGGGTGCAGTCTTGGACCAGTGGATCCAAGAAGCCTGAGCACAGGATGCCCCACCTGTCTGAAAGTATGCAGTCTTATGTATCTCTAACTAAGTATGGAAAAAGTTCAACTTGTGACTGTGCGGGAGTGATTAATATGTGATGTCTCCCCATACAGCTGCAGCAGAGAGTTCCCAGAATGTGCACACTCATGCACAATGACTGGCCCCGCTGTGTTGGCAGTATGATGAGTATAGAATACCCACTACTATTAGCAGTAAGAAATCAAAATTATAGTAATGGTAATACTGCTTGTATATATAATTGTGCTGTAAAAGTCAGGAATAAATGCCTGTATCAGGCTGCCAGTGTTACAATGGGGTATTCCCAGCTGCTATGTAAGACAGATATCAGTAGTAAACAAGGTACAATATGCAGGAGAGGAATATTAGAATATGTATGAGTGTGTCTGAGTGAACCTGCCAAGAAAGTGCCATGTCAGGGCTACTGTAACAGTTAGAAATGAAAAGCAGTCCCCTGTGCAGATCATGCAGGAATAGTAATTGTGGAGTTCTGAGTCGTACACAGATATGTTTGTCAAAACTAATAAAAGTGATCCCAAACACTGGTGTGTTTTACCTCACTTGTACCTGATAAATAGAAATGTGTATGTCCTGCAGAATGCATTAACTGAGGTGAACTGATTTAGCACTGCTTGTCTGCATACTTTAGAATGGGCATGTCAACTAAATGGAAAAATGCAACAGTACATATTCCCATCAGACTGTGTTTTACTTGTTTTTCTGCCAACATTGTCATGTGTTAACCTTTCAATTTCAGCCATATGTAGCTGTGAATGTACTGAGAAATGTATAATGCTAAAAGGTGCAGGCCTAAAAGCTACACTGTGTACTCAGGAATCTAAATTGCAGTATTTAGTTGTAAAACAGTCAAATGTGCAATCCAGTTAATGTGCACGTTTCACAAACAGTGACACCAATATCTGTTGTGTATGCATAACATGTACTGAAAATGGGAAACAAATAATGCAACATGTGATAATAAAAGTACTGTGCACAAAAATATGTACTAGATAGAAATGTCACAAGCAAAAAATCACACTTCCCCAGTAGCTCAGTCTGATAAGGACTAGGCCTGTAGTTCAATTTTGCACACACAGTATGGTTCAAATCCAGGGTCTGCCACTAACATCCCAGTCTGGTTCTACAGTTTTAAACTGCAATCTGAATAGAAAAAATAATGTACTGCAACACAAGCATTTTCCATACAGGGCACACAGGTAAAGCAATCTGAATAGAAGTATTAGTATGATGCGTATAGCTATAAAAGGTGTACAATTGCTGTGTTGATCAGCCCTAGTCCTACAAATAGATGCAAGCTAGACATCCACACTCTGCAGTCTGGTCCAGACAAGTCCCTCAAGTGTCACACTGTCACAGATAGTTTCCCCAGTTGACAAGAAACCTGCACACAGAGAATGTCCCAGTAGATGTATATGAAAGACACAACACATTCTCCAGGGCCTGCAACTAATATGTGAATCTGAAATATGTGTACAAACAGCAATGTAATGTGCACACAGTTCATCTGGACAGGCCCACAGGTAAAGAAATTGGTATAGAAACAGGTCTGATGTGTATAACTAAAATAAGGGTACAATTGCAATGTTGATATCTACAGCTGTTGGTGTGCTGTAGCAGCTCCATGGCCCAGGTAGAGTGTAAGTGTGGTGAGAATGTAGAGTAGTTAATAGTAGTGTACTGAAAAATATACTTGATAGCAGTTGTCAACTGAATCTGTTCCCTTCCCCCACCACTCAACTCATTCAACCATCACACTGAAACCAACATGGGTATGTTCCTAAACAAACCTCTACTTTTGGGACCGTTGTTCCGTTTGGTTTATCATTGTTTAAACTGTGTGCATACTAATATCTTCTGTTGAATAATTATCTTATTGCCTGCCTGACATACCACTAACTGGCATACTGTTGCAATCCTGAATGCCATTCCATATATGCATGTGTTCTGTTTGCTATGGCACTGTTATAATTGCACTGTTTTGGGTTAATGGGAATATCCATGCATGCTATTTTGACTAATGTTGTAATGTGTTGTGCATGACTAACCAATATTCATTGTTAATTTACACACCATAGCACATATAGGAAAGCAGATCCCAGTGGATCCACCTCCCCCCCACCTGGCTGAGGCACTGGGTCCCAACACATCTGGGACCTAACCCAGACCTTACTTATCTGCTGGTCCTGCACCACCCTTGGATGGAACCGCTGCAGGGGATGGGGCTCACCCCCCCAAGTGGGTGCTTTGAGGACGTTGTCACCCAAGACGAGGTCTGTAGCATGGTGTGCAGTGTCCTCCAGATGGAGCTGGATGACCACCTTCACCAGGTGGAGGGCAGGCTGTTGCAGCTATAGGGGCAGGCGGCCCCTCCAGCTCAGCCCCCAGCAGATCCACCTTCAGGGCTGTGAAGGAGTAGTGGTGACTGCCATCAGGTGGGGAAATCAGTGCCACTACTACCATCTGGGGGGCTCATGAGCCTCAGATTCTCAACCACCCTCCCTGTCAGGATGTCTACCCCCCCATGTGTCATACAATGCCCCTGCCTGCTGTCTTGTCTGTCTTGTCTGTCTGCAAATGCAACCTCTCCTACAAAACCTTCCTCACCACATTTACCAATAAACCTTCCTTAACATCTCACTCTCACCTTAAACAAAAAGGGCATCTGTCCCACAACAAACACGTCCCATACATAGGTCTGCATTTCCCCCAAAGACATGTACCCAGCATACAGTCTAACCCTACTAATAATCCATATTGTATGATGCCCACACACCTCCCTGTAGGTTGTGAGGCTCCAAATTCTAAACTGTCCACATTGAAAGCAGCTGTTGCTGCCAAAGAAATGAAGAGCTACAGTCCTTGCCTACACTCGTCCTGCACATCCCTACTTGTTTATCCTCTTGTTTGTCCCCCTGCTTGCCCTAATTTCACCACTTTCATATCTCCCTTTTCTTCTTTTCTTTATTTAAAATTAACATAGGTTTAAGCGTCCATAAGTGAAGCAAAGTTCACGTAAGCATCGCTTAGCTACACGCAAACCTGTGCAAACCCACTTACAACTGCTTTAAAGTGCATTAATCAATGTGTCTCCAACAGCCCCTGTTCTGCCCAGCAAAAAAATAAGCAGCGCTCGCAAGTCTCATACCCAGGATTCTGCAGATTACAGCCAAAGCGATTTACCACTAAGCCATTTCAGATATAAATAAATCGGATATTTTCTCAAACATATCCAGCACCATCATTCAACAATAGGGGAAATGTAAATTAATAAATAATCCATGGAGCTACCATGCCAAATAGACCCTTCCAAGAGCAAAAGCATATATCAGTCGATGCGAAAAAGGCAAATTCCAATATAATGTACTGTGTAAAACTCAGGTTTATTATAAATAGATGGTAAGCGCTTTCACTTAGGAGCTTCTTCAGACCAAGTCATTTAAACAGACAAAAGAAACCACAATATATATAAGTATATAACTTATACCTCACTAGACACTCCCCCTTATCCTTCTAACCTATCTCCAACCATCTTACCACTAGACCTCTCCCCTAAGATTTAATCTCTCTTTCTTTCCCTCCCCTCCTCCTGATCCACCCATCTCTCCCCTCTAAATCTAAAACTATTTTATTCTTATCTCCTTTAACTCCTATTTAACTTTATTTCTTACATCCTCCTCTATTTTTCATTTTTACCTTGTCTCACTGTACCTTTTACTTACTATCTATCTAGCATCTACCTCTTATTTTGACTACCTCTAACTATCTCCTACCTCAACTTCTTTTTCTTATTTCCCTTAAACCCTATTGTACAAATTTGCACTGATCTACTTACTGTTACACTGACCATCTTTTATAAGCTACATTTACTTGTCAGCTTTACTTGTCACTACCATGTCTCCAAGACTTAATACTTTACTCATACATATCCTTCTTTTTATTACTGCTACAGCCTTTCTTTCTATATCTTACTACATCACCTTTGTGGAAAACATCACTTTAAATGAACAAAACCTTTATCTCCAACAAACTCTTCCTTCCTTTTTCCTCATCACCCTTAATCATAGTAACATAACCTGTTCCTCCAACTATCTAGGACCAAAATACCATAGAATAACTCATATGACATTCTACTTAAACAAAAAGATCCTTAATATCTCACTTAAAATCCTCAAATTACTATCTTATTCCCATCACCACCTCCTCCTCCATGGTGATATTCATCCTAATCCCGGTCCCTCTACCACGTTTGAATATAATCCAAATAATAATCCTTTACCTTTACATTCATCATGTACTAAAGCAGCCAACTCCCTTCTAATAGCCCACCTTAATATTAGAAGTGTCAATAACAAAATTCACCACCTCCATGCACTCCTTAACTTGCACTCATTTGATATTCTATGTCTAACAGAAACATGGCTAAAACCCTCTACTCAAGACCAGGAAATTACCCCTCCTGGCTACAACATACTTTGATATGACCGCACAAAGAAGAAAGGTGGCGGTATAGCCATCATCTACAAGTCTAACCTCCAAGTTACCCTTTATAATGAACTTCCATTAACAGACCACAAAGCTGAAATATTAGTAACCAAACTTCAGATTAACAATAACAAATAAATCTATCTAATTTGTATGTATCTTCCCACTGGCAACAATATTCAGAATCTAGAAGACTTACTTAGTTCCCTTTCTAATCAACTACCCCAAGAAACCATTATACTTGGGGACTTCAACATTGACTGGACAACCTGTTCATCCCAGCAGCCCACTAACCACATTAATCTCTATGGTTTCTCTCAATTAATATCAACTCCAACTAGAATCCATAAACCAAATAAGAAAGAAACAATTTTGGACTGGATCCTTATTAATAACCACCCAAGCAACTATACCCCAGGAACCCTTCCTGATAGTATTAGTGATCATATACTTACATATGTCATTAGGAAAAATTAAATATTCCAAATGCTCATAAACTTAGGACATCCGCTCAAAAGATTTTTCAACCCTGATAACTTCCTTACTGAATTGCAGGCATGTGACTGGTCGCCATTGACACATCTTGAACTTAATGAAGCGGTTAACTATTTTAACACAAACTTTCTGCAAATCCTTGATTATCATGCTCCTTTACGTTCTACTAGGATAAGAGCCAGGACTGCCCCATGGCTAACTAAGCAAACTAAAGAAAAAATGATCCTCAGAAATAAAATATGGGCTAAATGGAGAGCTACCAAACATCCATCAGATCACCTCCTCTTCAAACAATTAAGAAATGCCACCAAGAAAGATACTCTTAGAGATAAAAAAGAATTTTATCTTCATCTTCAACAAACTAGTCAAAAAACCCCTCAAACGTTCTGGTCAGGTGTTAATAAACTTCTGAAACCAGGGCATTCATCTAATCCTATCCCTTCAGGCTTTAACCTTAACAATTCGACACTGATCCCAGATGCCTTTAATAAGTACTTTACAGAAGCCATTCAAACTCTAGCTAATTCATTACCCACATCTTCTGCATTCTCACCAAATATCTCTGAAGACTCTTCTAATGCCTTTCAGATTCAACCTGCCACTTCATCTATTATTTATAAGCTTCTCAACAAACTCAAACCATGTACCCCTTCTGATGACCAACTCCCATCTGAATACTTACAAATTGCTGCAAAATCTATTAATCACCCCATATCCATACTGATTAATAGGACTATCTCTGAAGGAGTGATCCCCACCATATGGAAAATATCTCATATAATTCCTCTACATAAAGGGGGCTCTTTTACTGAGCTCTCCAACTTTCGCCCTATTGCTTTACTCTCCCCATTAGCTAAAATTATGGAAAGATGCATACACAAACAATTTCTCAACTACCTTCTTCAAAACAAACTTCTAGCTGACTTGTCAACATGGTTTCAGGCCTTTACATAGCACTACAACTGCCCTCCTTTCCTTCTCTGACTCCATAAATAATAATCGAAACAATAATCGTTTCTCCTCTGCTCTATTCATAGACCTATCAAAAGCCTTTGATATGGTTAACCATAATATACTTCTTCACAAATTCAACCTCTTTTCTCTTAGCTCACACTCTCTACAGTGGTTTACGAGCTATCTCAATAACAGGCAACAAGCAGTGCTTTGGGATAACAACCTATCATCCTTAACCCCAGTAAATATTGGTGTTCCACAAGGATCAATCTTAGGTCCCCTTCTTTTCTCATTATTTATTAATGACCTACACTTTAATGTGCCACAAGCTACTTGTATTCAATATGCTGACGACTCTACTTTGATCTGCACTGCTAAAAATGTTTCCTCCCTTCAGTCCATCACCCAAACAGTTTTCCAAAACGTTGAAAAATGGTTTATGCAACACTGCCTCCTCCTTAACCCCAAAAAACTAAGCTTCTTCTCTTTACTCCTACCAATAAATCTCCCACACCATTTTTCACTATCTCCTCAAATAATTCTACCTGTATTAACCCTGATATGACCACTCGACTGTTAGGTGTAACCATCGACAACCATCTTAACTTTGATGACCATATTAACTCTACTATTAAAGCTGTAAATAAAAAAGTTGGGCTGCTCTACAGAATTAAACCCTTCCTTACCCCAGTAGCAAGAAAAAACATTGCTCAAACCCACCTGATCTCCACCCTTTTTTATGCCTCAGCTTTATACACTAACTTATCTAAAAACAACATTTCCAAACTCTCTACCTGCTATAATAGTATAGCAAGATTCATTACTGCTACTCCCCTCAGAACTCACCACTGTCTCAACCTCAAACAACTAAATTGGCTAGAGCTAAATAACCACTTACTCTACCAACAATTACTCATCATTCATAAGACACTTTACTACCCTGATGATACTCAACTTCACCTTATAAAAATCTAGCCACACTTCGCTCTGCCAATAAACTACTAGTATATGTTACTAAATCGCACAATAAAGCTGGTGACGCATTATTTTCAAATTCCATAGGTAAAAACTGGAATCAACTCCCTCAAGAATTAACTAATCAAGACTCTACTACTCGTTTAAAAAAAAACATATCAAAGAACATCTTAAAACTCAATGGTTATGTCCTTGTACTAACCCCAACTGAAAACATGTCTCCATTCACCTAATCTTCCTCCCCTTCCTTACTGAGCTCCTACCTTACACTTTCAATTGTTGAGAGTCACATCATAGAACTATGCCTTTCTAATAATCTTTTTGTAACTTATTCCTACATTGTTTCCTTCTGTTTTATTAGTCTAACTATAGTACCATGCTTTTATTTATTCTCTCTTTTATTCTCTTTTTTTTTATTTCTACTTTTAATGTATTTTAGATTCTTTTGCAATTTCTCTTTTTCAACTTGTATATTTTTGTGCATATTAATTTTTTGTGATATATAATTGTTGCTTGCCTGTTCTGGAGCTTTTCTCCCCGGGCCTCTACTGTAAACGGATATATGTCCAGCTAGACTAGCCAGGTCAACAAATGTAAAATAAATAAATAAAAAATAAAAAACACACCCCCACATCAATTAATCAATTAATCAGGGTTAAAGCTACAAACCCATAATAACAACTAACATAACATATCTACTTACATGATTTATTAACTTATGAAACAACAAAGCTAAAAATATGCAACAAAAATATATATAAAAATTATATACACACACACATATATATATATATATATATATATATATATATATATATATATATATATATAAAAATATATGCATAATATGTATATAAAAGTATATATAAGAATACATACATTTAAAATAAATACTATTTATGCAACCTCCTCCTTTTCAAGGCAGGTCTAATAGATGCCCTCTCATTTAAACCATTACCTCTATCTGCCTGTAAAATAATGATCCAATTCATCTTTCTAGATTCAGTATATGTTCTGATATCACCTCCCCTAGGACTTAAAACTACTGCTTCAATAACCCTAAACCTAAAAGTATGTTGAGCACCTTGCTCCATGACATGTTTAGACAATGCATTGTGGGGTGACTCTTTCCTGATGTTATATAAATGTTCCCTCATTCTATATCGTAAAGGTCTATTAGTTTTTCCTACATAAAAAGCCCAACATAGTTCACACTCAGCTAAGTAGACCATGTGGGGGGTCATACAATTATGAATCCCTCTAAATCGAAACTCTCTATTGGAATCTGGGTGGTGAAATGTTTCAGTAGTGTTAATGTAAGAACAAAAGTTACATGCACCACATGGTTCTGTGTGTCCAAAATCCGTCCTCACCACATCTCTATTCCTATAACATAACCTCTTTAGGTTCTTATGATTCCTAAAATGAAATATTGGAACTTCACCCACTATTTCACCAATATCATCATGTATTAACAAAATGGGCCAATATTGTTGAAATAGTTTCGTAACATATTCTGTGTCACTAGAATAATACATAGGGATCTTAGTAACCCCAACAGTACTCATATGTCCTTCTTCAGTTAAACAAGAAGGACTAAAATAAGGTTTCACTCTGGTCTCGCTTAACTCAGCCAAGTCTTTCCATTGTTTCTCCAATTCCTTATGGGTACAACCTCTATCCAAAAGGTTCTTCTCAATAATGGTCAATTCTGCACGAATACCCCACCTCTGTGGGATTCATTCTAGAGGTCCTCATACCTTGTCCTCTGACTAGGTTTCTAAAAATATACCCCGGGTGCATACTTGATCTAAAAAGGAAGGCATTCCTGTGGCAGGTTTTATGAAAAACACCCGTATTAATCATCCCTCCATCAAGTTTTCCATGTATACATCTAGATATTCTATAATTTTATATGAAAAATGATGCATAAACTTCAGGCACTCCAATCGATCATTCATAACTTCAAAAAAACTATTGAATCTTGATTGAGATCCTCTCCACAAAATAAACAGGTCGTCCACAAAACGCCTGTAAAACAAAACATGTTCCTTGAACTCTAGTAGAGGAAATAACAAATCTTCCTCCCAGGAGCATGTTGGTGTAGCTATTGGCACATGAAGTGCCCATAGCTATGCCATGTTTCTGCAAATAAACCTGTTCTCCAAACATGAATACACTGTTATTAAGTATACTTTCTAAAAAGAAACTAATCAAGTCAATCTGTGATGTTGAAAATTCGCTATGAGCATACAAATATTTTTGGATGAATTGGATACCAAGTTTGTTCGGTATCATAGTGAACAATGATTGTACATCTAAAGTGACAAAAGCCACATTATCAACATCTCTTACTTCCTTCAAACAATCATACAGGTCCACTAAAAATTGTTTGGAATCTTTCAACACAGTTGGATTCATGTTGATCACAGGACGTAAGTGTTTCTCTATATACAAGGAAAGGGGTTCAGTAATCCAACCCCCTCCTGCAACAATGGGTGTCATAGGTGGACAATCTGAATGTTTGTGTATTTTAGGGAGGCCTTGAATAATAGGAATCAAGGGAAACTCAACATTCAAAAAATTAAACATCTCATCAGAAATCAGGGCAGCTGCCTTAATATCTGCCAGATCATTCCTCACAGTATGCATGATCTCATGCACTTCACTAATCCTATTATAAAAAATGGTATCATTTAACATAGTCTGCATGGAATCATCATAAAAAAATCCTGTCCATGACAACAATCAAACCTCCCTTATCCACAGGACGTATAACTAAAGTTCTGTTATTCTGTAAGGCTTGTAATGCTTTCCTCTCCTCAAATGTGAGGTTCTGTTTCAACCTTTTATTCATATTAACTGTTCATAGGTTCATAGGTTCATACTAGGCTATCTGCCCGAGGGCATTTATAAGCCTAGCCCATAGTTTTGTGGCTTACGCCACCCCTTTAGTTTGGAGAAACTATGCCCATTATTTAGCTGTGCCTCTGTCGAGCAATGACACTGAGGTAACCCCTGGGGTGTATCTGCGATCTCATATCCATTGGTCAAGATTCCACTTGAACAAGGCCAGCGAGGTGCTCTGCCTCACATAAACCGGGATTTTGTTCCACAGCATAGGGAGTCTTTGGGTGATGAATCTATCCCTCCAGCACGTCCTATTAATAACCATGTCTAGGTTTAAGTCTCCCGCCCTTGTGGCTCTGAGGGATCTAGATTTTTTGAGATGAAGCATGTTCATCAAGTCTGGGTTTGACATGGCCTTGTATGTCAGGCATAGGTCGCCTCTGAGCAAGCGGTAAGCAACTGAATATAACTGGAGTTCTTTCAGTCGGGCAGCATAAGATAGATTTTTGAGACCCTTTATCCTTTTGGTGAGGAACTTTTGTGGCATCTCCAGCTGCTGCAAGTGTCGGGTCAGATACATTCCGAATGGGGCATTGTACTCGATCATTGGTCTGATGAGTGATGACTATAGGGAGACTATGACTTCCCTTGATCTAGATGTGAATCCCTTCATGATAAGGTGGGCAATGTAGAAGGTCTTCCTAACTACTTTAGCAATATGAGTGTCGAATGAAAGGCTACTGTCAACCTGGGTTCCCAGGTCCCTAATAACTTCTTCTGTGTTCAGGGGATTGCCACCTATATGGTAGCTAGGGGTAACCGTATTTTTCCCGAAGGGTATGACTATGCATTTCTTGGCATTTAACTTAAGGCCATGGCTCTGGCACCAGTTATCCGTTTCTGTGAGACCCTTCTGAAGGATATCTGTGTCGGATGTGTTTTCAACTACGGCGCCCAGTTTGCAGTCATCTGCAAACTTTGTCAGCCATAACCCTCCTGTGTTTGCTTGTACTTCAGAAAAGTAGATGCCAAACAAGAGTGGGCCCAGGACTGAGCCCTGTGGGACACCACTTGTGACAGGCTTTGAGTCTGACATGGCGCCAGCAACTCTGACCCTGTGGGTTCTGTCACTCAGCCAGTTTGCAACCCATCTTCTAATGTATGGGTTTACATTTAAGTTGATGAGTTTTTCAATGATACCCGAGTGAGGTATTGTATCGAAAGCCTTCGCCAGGTCTAGGTAGGCTGTATGGACTGCCTTTCCCTCGTCAATGGCCTTGGTGACTGTTTCGAAAAAGTCAACCAAGTTTAAAAGGCATGATCTGCCTTTGACAAAGCCAAACTGGGTTGAATTCAAAGTCTGCAAATTCCCTATGTCTTTATTTATGAGATCCATTATCATCCTCTCCATGGCTTTGCAGATAAGGCTTGTCAAGCTAATGGAATGGTAATTTCCAGGGTCGGTGGAGGCACCGCCTTTGTGGAGTGGGACCACAGTCGCTGTGCGCCACTCCCTCGGTACGTATCCGGAGGTGAGACTATGATTAAACAGCTGTCCTAACTGTGGGTTTAATTCCTCGTTGAGTTCATGGAGCACACAGCCGGGGACACCATCAGGTCCCATGGATGCTGTGTTCTTTGCCTTGGAGAGAGCAGTTCTCACCTGGGCGTTAGAGATGTTTGGGGGGCTACAATCATTTGGTATAGATATCTCTCCTTTAGGGGGGGGGGAGTTTGCACTGAACCTGTCAGCCAGTATGTTGGCAATGTCTGTAGGATCAGTAATCTTCACATCATTTTGAACTAATTCTGAGCATATCTGGGAGTTTCCTCCTAGGTTTCTGACATAGCTAAAGAATGCCTTATGGTTGTCTTTAGAGTCCTTAGCTATTTTTTCTCAAAATTAGCTTTGGATGATTTTATGAGAGCTCTTAGCTTTTTACTTATAGTGATCAGCGGTGTCTTACCTTTTAAGGATTTTGCTCTATCTTGTAGTAGCTTTCTCCTTTTGTTGTAGAGTTTGTTTATGGCTGGGGTCCACCAGACTGGGCGCTTGCCTTTGGTACAAAGAGTCTTTGTTTTGCTTGGGATTGCCTGATCCATGCAGCCCTGCAGGTGCTGGTAGAAGGCATTTGTAAGTGATTCAGCGGTTTGAGTAATGTTAACCGCCGGCTCAGGGGCCTTAAAGGAGACCACACTAGTCTTTAGAAGTGTGAAGTCGGCTTAAGTTCTTTACTGTGGTCTTTTCCATTTTGAGGCGGGATGAGGACCTCCAGCGAGATTAGTTTGTGATCAGATCTCACCAGTGAGGGGTATACTTCTGGCGTTGAACATTGTGCTCCCATGTTCGTGATGATGAGATCAAGTATGTTCTCTCCTCTTGTGGGGATGGTGACTAGTTGTTCCATGGCATTTGAGTTTATGAATTCCAGGAACCTTTGGGCTAGAGTGTTTGGGCTTGGTAGTGTTCCCAGTCTATATTAGGGTAGTTGAAGTCACCTAGTATGATGGTGTTTGGAGATACATTTATCCCCTCCAGTGTTTTCAGGAAGGCCATATGAGGTTCCTGAGTTTGCGAGAGTGGCCTGTAACATGCTACAAATTGCAGAGCAGTCTTGCCTATGGTTAATTGCACCTGGATGGTTTCCGATGCATTGTGCGATGCCACCAATCTTGAGGTGTGGGTGTCCTTGATGAATATGGATACCCCTCCTCCTTTCTTGGTATTGTCCGGGTTTTGGGGCGGGCATGATATGAGGTAAAACCTGATAGTGCTGGGGTGCTCTCAGGAGCCTTGAACCAGGTTTCTGTCACAGCACAGACATCGATGTTCTCCATACTGAGAAGGGCCTCGAGTGCGTGCATCTTGAGGTTGAGACTTCTGGCATTGAGCAGCATTACCCTTAGTTTTTTTTCTTTGTTTTGTTCTAGGGTGGTAGGTTTAGAATTTGAGCCTTGCCTAAAAAGGCACTATGGGGTGGCAAGAGCCTTTGCCAAAATCCGGAATCCCAGGGTGACAAGTGCAAGCTGTCCCTTGAAACAGCGTGGCTTGTCCAGCATGTCATCCCAGGCAGACAGACATTGGATCCCCATTGAATGACACCAGAGTTTAAGCCAATTGTTAAAGCTGATCATCTTATCTCTATATTGTGGCATCATTCTTGGTGAAGGTAGGATACTGCTCAAGGTCAGGGTCATACCTGCTTGGGCTACATAATCAGAGAGCTCCTCTATGTCTCTTTTCATGTAGTCCAAGGAGGTAAGTCTCAAGTCGTTAACACCAGCGTGGACAATGATTGAGTCGTACTTGTACCTGCTGTTGAGAGACCTGAGTGCATGCGTTATGTGGCGGATTCTAGCACCCAACAGGCAGCTTACTGTGACCTACTCCTTACTCAGTCTGGTGAGCGGGACATCAGTGTGTCTGACTATGGAGTCACCAATGACTAGTGTGTCTGGCATTGTGTTTGGCCTTAAGGGCTGTGACTGCTTGACACTCTGACTGTGTGGTCTATGTGTTGCAGGTGTTGTGTTCTGAGGTGGTAGTTGTTTGGGTGTCTGCTTTGGTGGCCTCTGCTGTTTTGGTAGATTTTTGATCAGAGCCTCCAGTATGTCTTTGTGTGTTTATGTGTGTGATTTGAGGTTGTGATGGTATTATGTGAGACTGGGTCTATGGTGTGTGTGGTTACCTTCTCCTCCTGTCTGGTCTTGCCAGTCCTATGTTGAGAGAGCTCAGCCTCCAGTTTGGCCGTATAGTTGCATCTCTCGCATGTATTTGTGTTTTGTGGGAGGAGGAGAGGGTTGTCTGTGTACATGAGGCAATTGTAACATTGCCTCAATATTCCCAGGTTCACCAGCTGAGCAGGAGAGGACATTAGCAACTGATCCCTCGACATGCTAGAAGGAATAGACAGAAAAACTTTAAAAAAAGGTTCTGGGGGATGTGGGTGACCGAGAAATGGGGTTTGCTTTTTTGGGGTACTTTCTATAACAAGAGTGCTGTAAAGAGGTGATAAGTACTGTAGGAGCAAGTGCTTAGCTATATAGATAGAGAATAGTCTACTTGGGAGTCAAGTAGAGATAATTTATAGTTGTAGGATACACTAAATAGAACAGTAGTATACTTTGAGGAAGGTAGTTTTAAGGGAAAATTTGAAGAGTGGACTTTAGGTAGCCCTAATAGTTTAAATCTGCTTAACCAGCGCTGCCCTATAAATCTCATCTTCAGTCAGCCTACAATATGCTTCATCTAATGGATGATTAACTGGAGTAAAGCTACTAGGTTTCCTAAGACAAGCCACTGAGCTAGCACCTCTTTCAACAACACTAGTTCTATCATGGAATGTATAACGTAATATAACATCTCTGCAAAACATCTTCAAATCTAAAATGGTGTCCTGAACACTACTGGGACAAGTAGGTATGAAATTCAAACCTTTATGTAATACATTATTTTCCTCTGATGTTAATAAATAATTAGAAATATTATGAATTAATGTGGTTTGGTCTTCCCCCACATTTTCTTTATGATTTGGTTGGAGTGTAGTTCCCCTAACAATTTACTTTTGAATCTGTTTCTGCTGGAGGACCTCCCTCTCCCTCCTCCCCTGTCCATACGGATGGGTAGTGGAAAAGGGAGTACACCATCTGCCTTATCATCACTATGGTCTAATGCTTCATTAGTATATGTATTCCTTCCATTTATTTTGGGTCTAACCACTACACCACACTCTCCCATACCTTCCCTCCTACCAGCTGGATTAATAACCACATGGGGAAGTAAGTTGCTACAAGCACCTTTTTGATGGTTATCACTTAACTTACTTGCATTCAATCCTGTGCACACAACAAGTCCCTGTACACTAGGGTCACCAGTCCTTTCAAGTGATAAATCATGAACAGATTCATGTACATGAAGTGCAGATCTACTTTCATTGCAACATGCATTGCTAACACAACTTTGTCTTATCCCTAGGTTTGCCAGTTGCCTTGTTCTTTTTTATAGTAGGGGAAATGTATTTACATATGTAAATGTATGTATATATATATATATATATATATATATATATATATATATATATATATATATATATATGCGTGTGTGTGTGTGTGTGTGTGTGTGTGTGTGTGTGTGTGTGTGTGTGTGTGTGTATATATATATATATATATATATATATATATATATGACCAAAGAAACCGTTAATGGGGGTGAGGGGGCCCAAATTAAGTACCTCTTGTAATTATTGATATCCCCTCCTCCACAGCCAAATCTGCCTTGCAACACAATACCAACACTTGAAAATCTCATACTCAGGACACTACACAACATAGCCACAAGAACTAAACAGTAATCCATCTCAGCTGTACGATGTCAGGATGATATCAATAATATATCATGCAGAACAGTCTGTCTGCTGTAGGGAATGTACAATGTGGAAGCAGTAAACATTCCAATGACACATACACGCGCACACACACACACACACACACATATATGTATGTGTATATATATATATATATATATATATATATATATATATATATATATATATATATATATATATATATATACATACATACATATGCATACACATATACATATATTAATACGTATAGACATGTATAGGAAGATACATATTTTGAGGGTGCACAGCATATTGAAAAGCCAGTATTCCTACAGTTTCCACCTTTTAAAATGGACAGTGTTTGATTCTCTCATACAAAAGACAATTACTGCATGAAACATATACCCACAGAGAAGTCAAAGGATATGACACCACACATAGGTTTGCATACATAGAAATGTTTATTTGTGTACTATTTCAGTTGTATATGCCATTTCATATAGCAGTTAGGTGTTTGAAATACATACTAACTGAGTAATGCAACTCTCAAGCAAAACATGTTATGCACTAATCTGAAATCATAACATAAGTTGCTGTCCAGGCCAAGGCCTTCAAGTAGTGCAACAGTAAAGAAACACTGGCCTGGAAGATAAGAATCAGTCAACACTAATTAATACAGATGTAGTTCAGCAGCCTCCAATTACACTCTGTACTCATACCCCTAGGGGGAAAAGAATTAAGTTGTGACAATGAAAATTTATCTGTTACATAACAACGCTTAACTTAAAACATCACTATCACACTGACAAATAGAACTGTCTGTAAGACAGTAAGCGCTAGCTCACCACTGTTCCCATGGTGAAATCTATGAAAATGTACAGACATATACCTTTATGTGTCTTACTACTGATATCCCTCACATGTTGTAACAGTTTAGGTTATAAATGGAGCATAGCCCTCCCTCATAGAATGACTTATGAGGGCATATAACCGTGTTACATACACTGACCTCTGGACTGTACAAGGTCACACACGTTTTGTCCTTCTGTAGCCCACATATATATGGACCCTCCCCCACAATATTTGTGGAAGTCCACAACATCACTGGAATTATGGCAGGAATGCCACCACTACATAATGAAAGGCCACTACTTAACCTCTTACTGCATGACATATGGACAAAGCCTGGTATATAGGTGGAGGACAGAGGCTGGAACACAGGGCCATATTTGCAATATTGTTCTTATACACTGTGAAAGTTGCTGGTGTTACAGGATTGGTTACAACATACCCTTATTCAGGAATATAAAGTCAGAAACTCAAATGGATGTAGCCATTTACTGATGGCACTCAACAGACAGAATGCCACTGATGTATCAGAGACAAGATCTGTGCAGTGAACAGACAAAACATAACAGCCAATCCTCTGGCCATCATGTGGATAATCCCACAGTTGAGAGCTATGGAGTCAGACTGCTTTCCATGCTAAACTAGCATGTACACACAGACCCTGTAAAACTAGCGGTATACAATGCATATAACAACACTAGTCACACTGTCCATATTAGTTGGCCTGTGTCTGCAAGTTCTGTTGTAAGAGGTATTGCTACCTGCTGTCTGTAACACTGCTGCCCACACACAGGAAGGATCTCTTCCATACAGGAAAGGTAAATGGACAATGCTCACATGATGTAGTAATTTATAGTAGCGGGTTGCCATGACAGTGGTAATTGGAAGTACTACACAGCTGGCTGCATGCAATTAGCAAGTGGTGAACACTGGTTGGTGCAGAAGCCATCTCCTGATCATGTGCATCACCTACAAAATACATGCTACAATCTATTCAAAGCAGCTCAATCCCTGTAGTGGAGAGAGAGAGAGAGAGAGAGAGAGAGAGAGAGAGAGAGAGAGAGAGAGAAACAAACAAACAGGAAAAAAATATCTAAACCAACTAAAACTACAAACCAGCACTATATAATACAGGGAACACATAAAAGTGTACTCAGAAGAGAGGACAATACTATGACAGGTATGTGAAACATATATGCTTGTAATTGAATGTAGTACGTGGTCTATAATAATGGATAGATGATGTGGAAAGATTTATATGTGCCATCAGGAGTTGTTGTTGTAATGATGTCCTGCTGAACAACTGCTATGGACATAGCGTCTGGCCCTGTGGGCAGTGGGCCATACCTGTCAACTGTGCAGATCAGCACTGAATGACAAGATGTAAGACATGCATCACATAATAACACTGTCCAGTAACTGCATAACTGAATTGTAGATGCAGTCCCCCCATGCTCTACTATGAAACTCAGTAACTCCCACTGCAGCAATGTTAAATTCAGTCTCATAATTTTCTGCTACAAACTCAGTAACTCCCACTGCAGCAAAGTTTAATGCAGTATCCTATTGTTCTGCTACAAACTCAGTAACTCCCACTGCAGGGAGGATTAATGCAGTCTCCTATTGATCTTCTATAAACTCAGGAACTCCCACTATAAAATGTAATCCTCTTTCAGACTAACTCTTAACTCTTGTCTTCCTACTACTATAATCATCTTTAATCACTATCTGCTTGTTTTTCTATTATACCTCACAGAAACCTGTTTATCATAACTGGAAGCTGATTTAAAAACAAGTGCATTCTTAATGTTAGTGTTTGTTGAGCTGTATTGCAAAATAAGGTGTGCATAAATATGCTTATTATGTTTATTATTAATCTTAAATAATGTTTATCATAACTGGAAGCTAATTTAAAAACAAATGCATTCTTAATGTGTTTGTTGAGCTGTATTGCAAAATAAGGTGTGCATAAGTATGCTTATTATGTTTATTATTAATCTTAAATAATGTAGAACATTACCTACAGTATACATCTATCGCTTCTGTATAAAAATTTGGAGCTTTTCTCCCCGGTCCTCCGCTGTAAATGGACTCACGTCCAGTCGGACTATCCTGGTTAACAAATGTAAAATAAAATAAATAAAAAATAAAATAAAAAAATCATAGTGTTTGTTCTGTACCTCAAGACGTGTATATTAGTGTGGCAAATAGCTGGTGGAGGAAGTAATGCTGTTATGATAGATACATGAGTTTCAGACCCCACCACTTGCAGGACAGTCATGTTAACGTGAAATGTAGCATGCACAAATGTCATAGGCTTACCTGCAATCTGTCCCTATATATAGCCCATAATGTTAGGCTGTGTCCATATATGACACCTGTCTGTTTTGTAGCAAGGCAGAACAGTGCAGCTGTGGAGGAAGGACAGTTATAGAGTGGGACCCTGATGTTTGAATGCACTATATATATATATATATATATATATATATATATATATATATATATATATATATATGTGTGTGTGTGTGTGTGTGTGTGTGTGTGTGTGTGTGTGTGTGTGTTTGTATATATGTAGACATACACACACACATATATCTATATATATCTATCTATCTATCTATATATATATATATATATATGTATATATATATATATATATATATATATATATATATATATATATAGATATATATATATATATATATATATATATAGATATATATATATAGATATATATAAATACATTCCCCTACTGTTGAATGATAGTGCTGCACGATATGTGTGAGAGAACATCACATATATCTATACACATATATATATATATATATACAGTAGTAAGCGGGTGCAAAATGGACCGTTATCTTGAGAACACATTGCCCTTGTTTGTGAAGGTGGGATTGGTATGTCGGGGAAGGATAGTAGGTACATTTGGGGAGGTAGGTTGGGGTGGAAGAAAGACAAGACAGCATACAGGGGTGGTATATGACACATGTGGTGGGTAAACACCTTGGATGGGGAGTGGTGTTTGGAATGTGGAAGCCCATGAGCCCCTATATGGAAAAAATGGGATCAAGATCCCTACTCATGGGCAGTCACAACTGCACCTACATGGTCCTGAAGGTGGCTATGCTGGGGGCTGAGCAGGAGGAGCATGCAGACCCTCTGATTGCGTACTGAGGGCCTCAAGGTTGTGTAGCACATCCCCTCAGTCTATGTGGAGCTCCCTATGCACCAGACCCTGGATCTGATTTCAGGTGACAGGATCCTGTCTGTGTGTGCTCCTGGGGGGGGGGGGCACCATCCCATGAGGTGGCTCCACCTGAAGGTAGTGCAGGACCAGCAGATGATGAGGTCCCAGGGTGGGTCCCAAATTTGCTGTGGCTGGTAACTTGGCCAGGTGAGGTGGGTGAGGTGGCTCTGCTGTGAACTGTCTTCCCAACCATGCTATTGTGTCACAGTTATAGAACATATGTTGGTATGAGTAGTCCACACATTCTAGGATTATGTCTAATAGCATGCACAGAGATACCCATTAACACAAAACACCAGCTTTGGAGCAGTCACACAGCAAACAGAACACATGCATATATGGAACCATAGTTGCCCTTACAATGGCATGCAGATGACATTGTTCGCAACAGACCACCAATGATAGTGTTTCGACATAGAACATGACTCGAAACACATTGCACAAATTGTTGTACAATACAATATATGTCCCAAGTAGGTTTGCTGTAAACATACCCATTGAGCTGTATGCTCAGATTATTTTTGCAGATATGGTGGGGGGGGGGAGACAGAGATGTGTATTAAAAACTATTATATCCTAGCAGTATGAGGTCTTCAGACTGTTTTCCTCTTTATGTCTTTCAGACATCATGTTATGGGAGCGCTTGCTGGTTTACTCCCCCAGGAAAATGAAGTGATTATACAACACCTGGTGCAGCACTACCACACCCTGTTTGGAAGCACAGCCCATGTCCTGCAAGAGAGGGCCACCCTGTGGAACGAGCTTATCCACAGGGTAAACAATGTCGACCTGCATAAATGCAGTTATGAGCAGGTCTGACATCAGTGCACTGACCTACTCTGCCATGCCCGTCAGCATGCTGCTGCAGTTAGGAGGGACCAGTTAGCCAAAGGGGGGGGCTCATGCCATCCAGCTCCCCTGACACACACTGAGGAGCTCCTTGCCAGCCTCGGGGCACCTGCCCACCTGCAACCACAAGACCCTGTGGAGATCTACCCACACAATGGATGAGGAGCATACAGGTAAGGCCACAGGGCACATCAGTAGACTGATGTTGCTTATCCATCTGCAAATGTAGAGTTTAATCATGCATATGTGAGATAAAATATATATGGTCTGTTGCTGCATTGTATTAATAAACATATGTGCATAATCTGTAGTATTGTGGGTTTGTACTGCTGAAGTACTGTAATGCTGCTCCTACCCTGTACCAATGCCACAGGTGTGGCTACTGACATCACATCTCTCACACAACTATGTAGGTCCCTCTGGTATACCTCTGGGACAGCAGCCTGTAGCTGGTGAGTATGGTGTTGTTTGTTCAGGTTTGCCAATACGCCGGCCATGTTATAGCCATGGTATTTGCCATGCACACATTTAACACACCTACCCATAATGCATGCTGTACATGTTCACTTATTGTTGCTGTTAACTGCACTGCATCACAGCTGTCACCATGGTGGCATATCTGAAGGGTATGTAAGAGTCCTGCAATATAACTGACAACCTGTCATTGCAAGATGTGTGCACAGAGATTAACATAATGGTGTGACAAATTGCCTACAGTAGGAACATGTCTGAAACATCACCCTTATACAGTGCTACAACAGTGTATATACCACTATTACAGTGGAAACTGTTACAGATCTACACAACGGCATATCACAATACAGCATTCCACAATCCTTACAACCTGTAATGTGGTCCTAACATGAGCAATGAATGTGTACTATGGAATCCTATGTTAGGACAGCAAATATGGGGAATACATACCTTAACAAACACTGGCAGCATATGTGTGCATACACTCCAAATAACATATTGTGGAAGCAGCTTTTGAGGTACTGACAGCATTCACTCTTCATGAGTATGGACCTTCCAGCAAGTACAGGTCCTCAGTGTCACACCAATAAATGGTCTGCTGTCCAAGATATTTGACCATCAAATGTGCCCACTTACCTGCAACAGAGGCAGCCTTGGCTTGCACACATCTTACAAGCCATAGAATGGATCCCATACCCAAAAGGTAGCACCCAGGAATTGGATATGTAGCCTTACCTCACCATTGCATATACAATGGCAAACAGTGCAGACAGTCATGCATGTGGCGAGGATGTATGGAACAAGATTAATGTAGAAAATAAACAGATGGCCATCCAAGACAGATGACAACACATGTTGCAAACTGGTCATACAGGCTGCCTAGTAACATGCTGCACTACTGAGGGAGTTGCAGGAATGTCTAGCAAGTATTGGCCGTGCAGTACCTGTGTCAACAGTGACATGGACTCTACATAAGTGTGGCCCATGGGTTAGGGTAATCAGATGAGACAGTTTTTTTCACAGGAAACATCAGCCAGGGCTCTCTACAGGCAAATTATGCATAACATCAAAAGTCCCCCAAAGGCATGTGTTGCAATGTGTACTGGTGTACCAAGACCAAGCTGGAAACCTACAGCCAGTATTAATTAAGATCCATGTGCTGCACAAGCAACACCTCACCCCACCTCAGGCCCACCATCTCCATCTGTACCTTGTTAGTGCCAGTATACACCTACATGTTTGCCATTCATTAGCAGGGACTAGGCGGGTACACATGGTGTTCAGAATTTGGGACACTGCAAAATGACACATGTGTGTAGCCCATAGTTGTCAAACATCTGCAAAAAGGCTGAGGATGGGGAGATGGTGTAATCCTGAAACACAACAGTGAACTGAAGCAGACATTCAAAGCTCACTAAGAATGGCTGTATCTGCACACAGTCAAGGTCATGAATTGTGGCAGACATAACCCTGACTCCACAGCAATAGTGACAGCACTGTTTGACCTCCAAGGGCTGCGCACATGAGTTGACCTTGCAATCATGCAGAGTTGGGGGACATTTGTAGGGCAGAGTGACCAAATACTGGCAAATGCAGATGGCACATTCTAGTATACCCCTTCCAGGAATAGTGACTGCTGTAGTACACTTAGTTGGTACAACAAACCATCATGATAAGGGTGTGCACATGTACGCACCCACAAATTGTATGCATCTCAGTCAGCATCTGCACAACTAACACATTTGTTTGATACTGCATTTGATTGCACAGGTCATATGTCACATATCAGGTTTGTTCTGAAGAAGTCATTGTTTTATTAACTGATAAAAGCGCTAAATAAAATACATCATCCAGCTCATCTCATCACTAAGGACTTTTCATCTAGAAAAAAGGAGACTATTGTCCCACTGTACTCATCCCTCATTAGACCCATTATAGAATACAATGCCCCGTTTGGTATGTACCTCTCAAGACATTTGCAACAACTGGAAAGGCCAGAGAAATACCTCACTAAAGGAATCACAGGCCTAAAGCAGATGCCCTATGCTGACCACCTTGAAAACTCCAACTATACTCTGTCGCATATCGTCTACTCAGAGGTGATCGCTGCTTAACATACAAGGCTATGGTAAACCCAGAGCTGTTGGACATGCTACACTTAAAGAAATCCCAATCCCTCAGAGCCACATGCTCCAGGGATCTAAACCTTGTCATCACAATAAACAAAACATGCTGGAGGGATAGGTTCCTGACCCAGAGACTCCACAGACTCTGGAATAGACTGCCCATACATGTCAAGCAGCATGCCTCTTTGGCCCTCTTCAAAAGGAACCTTGACAATTGGATGGGAAAAAGGGAATTCACCCAGGGGATCACGTCAGTCGCCCTGCTAGACAGGGGTCCAGGGAAGTAAATAGTGTGGGAAGAAATAGCCAGGGAATTATTTTGGCTAGGCTTGTATAGGCCCTAGGGCCAATAGCCTAGTATCAACTTATGAACCTAAGAGTGTGACCTCTTCTTCTAATTTTACATAGTTTGAGTATCTCTTGGTTTTTTACATATCAGGTTTGTGTAATGTTAACATATGCAGTAATGTGGCCCCATGGCATATCAGGGAAGAGGGTGCCATGTCAATAAGGGTGTGTACACTCCTCATAGCAACAGTAAGGTTTGAAGGTTGTCAGTGTAATTGTATTTTATTGGCCATACATGCACCGCTGATGATGAGATCTGTAAATCAGACATCAGGCATTCACTAATGACATCTGTCCACATATCATCCCAGGTGCCTGTCGGACAAACACACAGGGGCTGTGAGCAGCAGAGCAAACATAACTGACACACATATACACATTCAGCAATGGTGTGTACACTTGTGAGGTATGGTGCACAGTACATGCCAGGGTGCTCAACAGGTGCACAGCAATACTGTGTACATGGGTGCAGTGTGTTCCAGGGGAAGGGGCATCACCTACTAACATAACCCATGCATCACAGAGATGTATAATGTTGGTAATAGGGATTGACTATATCTGCACTGCATGCAGTTGAGTGCCATATGTCATGCATATTGATAGATTGGTAATGAGAGGTCTGTGTGTAATAACCTTATGCAACCTCACCTGTGTGTGGTGTGTGTGTGTGTGTGTGTGTGTGTGTGTGTGTGTGTGTGTGTGTGTGTGTGTGTGTGTGTGTGTGTGTGTGTGTGTGTGTGTGTGTGTGTGTGTGTGTGTGTGTGTGTGTGTGTGTGTGTGTACTGTTAAGCAATGATGTCCAGGTCTTAAAGTGTATTTCTTGTTTTCCCCTCACAGGTGACGACGTGGGTCAGGGTCCTTCCTGCAGGCAAACTGATGTTAGTGTCCTTACAGACACTGATAATGATGATTGGTGCATTTAGGCATAGGCAGGGTTTCAGGGGCTGAAGCTGCACCATTGTTTGACATCCCACTGCTATCCACCCCATCCCCGCACACAGTCACATTGCCTATATATACCACATCACCAGTGGCCATAGATGAGAGACAGTTGGCAGGCGGTGGCATGAGACAGGACAGTGTGGTGTCTAAGGTAAGTGTGTCTGGACACAGCAGCCATAGCCAGATGTCTGGTGGGGTACCACACAGACAGATGTACAGGGGTAAAAATGAAACAGTCCAAGTGTAGACAGCAGGTCCACACCAAAATAAAATTCTTCCTTTTATTCACCAGTAGATTAAGCACTTTTGTCAGCTTATAGCTAAAGACTTCACCAGAATCTATTCAAGCATACAGAAAGGTAACTTAAATAGTTACAAAACACACCATCTGACCAATTAGTAAATTGTTACTTAAAAAGACATACTCTGAAAAATTAAACACAGTGCAATCCTTCAATGAAACCTCCCCTCTTTTTTATAAAAATGTTCATAGTTAAATCTAAACCAAATAAGACCTAAGCTTTAAAACACAACTTATACTACAATAATCATTTAACCCTGGGCAAATGTGTGCTTGTAACTTAATTTGCCACAGTAATTCTTTTAACTCCAGGATATCTTTCCATGGCCCACCTGAGGGTTTGGGCATACCTGCTCTATTGCAAAAAATAAAAAATTATGATCAGAAAACTGTTCTATATGTTTTGCCAAAGCATTAGTTTTTTGTGTTGTCTAATATCGAAGGAGTGTTGATACACGTGATCCCTAAAGCGTATTTGTGCTTTCCCCACATAAAATTTGGGCACGCACTACACTGAGTCACATAAACAATGCCTTTAGTGTTGCAATTACAATGAAAATTGGGTCTAATCATCTGGTGGTTAACCATTAAACTATAACCTTGCAAAATGTGTGGGCATTGTGGACAAGAGCCACATTTATACGTGCCATGTTTCCTAAAGCTTAGTGGTAGGGAAATGTTGTTGCCAGTCTCAAGAATGTTCTTAATAGACTTACCCTTTCTAAATATAAACTTGGGTTCTGTCCCAACATGTTCCATAATCCCATCAAAACATTTTAAAATGTTTCAATTCTTTTTCAAAATGTTTGAAATGTCCAGATAGTCATTAGAAAAGGTGGTAACAAAAGCCTTATGAAAACTGGACTTATGTTAAATCCCTTCATTACTCCCCAAGCCAAAACTTTCACTATTTCTCTTAAAATGGGTCTATAAAACATATTCTCCCTCTTAGTATGTAGCTCAGAAAAATACTGTTGTACCATTAGGCTGGGGTAACCACGTGCCATAAGCATGTTAACTAATTTTTCACTTTCTTGTTAAAAAACATTGTCCTCAGAAACCACGCGGGCCAATCTAACAAATTGCCCCTTTACCAATTGATGGTATGGGTGGTAACTGGTAAAGTGAAGCAAACTGTTAGAGTAGGTTGGTTTCCTGAAAATGTTGCTGGTGTATCTTTTATTAACATAGTCCTTTTTTAACTCAACATCTAAATAGTGGATGGTGTCAGAGTGCCAGTTGTAAGTGAATTTAAAGAAAGCTGTTGTTTGATTACAGTACTTTATAAAGTTACTGATCTCATGGACAGGCCCATCCCATGCAATGAAAATGTCATCCAAAAAGCGGCAATACATTTTCCAGTATTGCTTGTAACCTGAATCATTAAGATACCTTCTTTCCCACTCCAACATATCAATATTCAAAAAAATGGGGGCACAAGAGGCCCCCATTGCCGCCCCACATTTCTGCTGATAATATTGGCCTTCAAAATACACAAAATTGCAGTTCAAAAGAGTTTCCATAAGTGTAGTTAATAGCTAAATGTCATTGTTTGAAAACATCCCACTAGCAACAATATAGTCATGGAACCATGACATCCCAATATCATGGGGAATTACATTAATCAGATTTACCACATCAATAGTTATAAATCTTACATCTTCCAAAAATGTCAGTTTTCCAACCTTTCTTAGGAAGTCCCAAGAATCTTTACACAATTCTGAGTGCATTTTCAAACATTTTTTGATTTTTATATCAATATATCTTGCACGGGGGTGAATCTTAGCTTTAGAAGCATTAACAATTGGCCTTAATGGGGGATCCACAATATCCTTGTGGATCTTGGGAAGTCCAAAAAAGAAGGTACAACAGGATAATCGCACTTAAGAAATTTTATTCATCTGGGGTAATTGCACATTGGTCAAACATATCTTTAAGCAAATAATCTGTCTGGACATATGATAAATTAACTAAATTGATAGATGCTTCATCATACATAGTATCTTCTAACAACATACCATTCATATGGTTAACATAGTCAGTTTTTGTCTTTACCATAATCCCCCCATTTTCATTCGAAATATGGTCTGCGTTAACCAAAATCTGGTTGAATTTATCCCCACAATGTGAAAATAAAACATCCTTCTTGATCCCTTTCTCCAGATCAAGAATATCTTTCATTAAAACATCCATAACCTTAATGTTGTGCCTGATCATAGTTTGCATTAATTCAAAGCCCTGCTTGTTGAACAGTCCAAGAAGTCCACTATATATGGGGGTGTCCCGGATTAAACCATTAGGAAATTTCCAGGATCTCAACCCCTTAGGGACTAATTTTAATTTTATGCAGTCATTGAAATATTCATTTTAAATGAAGGTCTTCCTGTAGCGAATGACGTTTGTTTCAAATGATTCTAACATTTGTTCAAAAGTAATGTTATTGTTCCCTTCATAACAAACATTGTACTTAGGCACATTCATAAGCCATTCAGAGATATTTAAACTGGATGTATTCATAGTGGTGGAAGAGGCATTACCTTGTCCATTCCCTTCAATATTTTGTCCTTGAAAAAATCGCTGCAACACAGGTAGTGTGCCAGAATTTATGTTGTAGGATCCATGATCCAGACCCTTCAGTTGAGAAATCCTGGCATTTAACTGCCCCACTTGCTGGGTCAGTTGTTGAATAAATTGAGTCAGTAGTCCCACTTCCATGGGAGCCCCTCCATAATGGGCTAATGGTGGAGGCCCAGAGTTTCCATTAGAACCAGGTGAGGAAACAGACTGCATAACCAGGAACCAAACACAAAACCAGATAAAAATGAAACAGTCCAAGTGTACACAGCAGGTCTACACCAAAATAAAATTCTTCCTTTTATTCACCAGTAGATTAAGCGCTTTTGTCAGCTTATAGCTAAAGACTTCATCAGAATCTACTCAAGCATACAGAATGGTAACTTAAATAGTTACAAAACACACCACCTGACCAATTAATCAATTGTTACTTAAAAAGACATACTTTGAAAAATTAAACACAGTGCAATCCTTCAATGAAACTCAGTTCTTATGAATGTGCCTACGTACAATGTTTGTTATGAAGGGAACAATAACATTACTTTTGAACAAATATTAGAATAATTTGAAATGAAGGTCATTCACTACAGGAAGACCTTCATTGAAAATGAATATTTCAATGACTGCATAAAATTAAAATTAGTCCCTAAGGGGTTGAGATCCTGGAAATTTCCTAATGGTTTAACCCGGGACTCCCCAATGTATAGTGAACTTCTTGGACTATTCGACAAGCAGGGCTTTGAATGAATGCAGACTATGATCAGGCACAACATTAAGAATATGGATGTTTTAATGAAAGATGTTCTTGATCTGGAGGAACAGATCAAGAAGGATGTTTTATTTTCACATTGTGGGGATAAATTCAACCAGATTTTGGTTAAAGCAGACTGGATTTCGAACGAAGTTAAAACGTGGAAGAGTAAAAAGATCGAAAGAGATAGGCTGGTGTACAGTCAGGGGCATGCCTATACCTTACTGGCGAATGCCAATCGAGAGAGGAGTTATAATTATAATGAACAGAGAGGTGGGGCCGATGACAACAGTAATGGCATGCATGAACAAGGGAACCAGAATATCCCTTTAGGCCAAGGCCCTGTGAGATGCTCGGAGAGGATTTGCAGTCGCAATGCAAACCAGAATGGACATAGGTAGGAATGGAGGTGAACGGCCAACTATTATCCTCGAGGGTAGAGGTGATAGAACTAAGAGAAGGACTCTGTTTCCAGCTTACCCTTGATGACTCTGTGATAACTGATAATGGTCCCAACATTATTTTAAATGGAAAAAGGTGACTATAAACTGTATAATTACGCTGTCAAATCATTCAGAATTGAACATTGTGATATGCTGAGCAAAAGACTCAATTTTGTGCCTACGGTAAAAACTAACTTAGAATATTTAATTGTGGATTTCAAAATGTTTCTGAGAAAGCTAAATTTGGCAATGTTTTTTTCATGACACGCATGGAGTGTATAATGCATGTGAGCTGGGCAGAAAAATCAACTTTAATCCTCCCCTGCAAATGCCCCTTGTTATTTTTGAAAAGATTTGTGAATATGACTTTAGAAAAATGTTTGATGCTTTTCCTGCAGAAGTTAACTTTAATTTAACAAAAAGTGAAAGGGGCTTACTTAAGAAACTTTGTTCAGATAGGATAGGGTTATGAAGCCCAACAAGGGTGGAGGGATTGTGGTGATGACAAAAACTGACTATGTTAACCATATGAATGGTATGTTGTTAGAAGATGCTATGTATGATGAAGCATCTATCAATTTATTTAATTTATCAAATGTCCAGATAGATTATTTGCTTAAATATATGTTTGACCAAGGTGCAGTTACCTTAGATGAATAAAATTTTCTTAAGTGCGAGTATCCTGTTGTACCTTCTTTTTTGGACTTCCCAAGATCCACAAGGATATTGTGGATCCCCCATTAAGGCCAATTGTTAATGCTTCTAAAGCTAAGATTCACCCCCTTGCTAGATATATTGATATAAAAATCAAAAAATCTTTCAAAATGCACTCATAATTCTGTAAAGATTCTTGGGACTTCCTAGGAAAGGTTGGAAAACTGACATTTTTGGAAGATGTAAGATTTATAACTATTGATGTGGTAAATCTGTTTAATGTCATTCCCCATGATATTGGGATGTCATGGTTCCATGTCTATATTGTTGCTAGTTTTCAAACAATGACATTTATGTATTAACTACACTTATGGAAACTGTTTTGAACTGCAATTTTGTGTATTTTGAAGGCCAATATTATCAGCAGAAATGTGAGGTGGCAATGGGGGCCTCTTGTGCCCCCATTTTTTCGAATATTGATATGTTGGAGTGGGAAAAAATGTATCTTAATGATTCAGGTTACAAGCAATACTGGAAAATGTTGTGTTGTTTTTTGGATGACATTTGCATTGCATGGAATGGGCCTGTCCATGAGATTAGTAACTTTATAAAGTACTGTAATCAAACAACAGCTTTCTTTAAATTCACTTACAATTGGCATTCTGACACCATCCACTATTTAGATGTTGAGTTAAAAAAGGACTATGTTAATAAAAGATACACCAGCAACATTTTCAGGAAACCAACCTACTCTAACAGTTTGTTTCACTTTACCAGTTACCACCCATACCATCAATTGGTAAAGGGGCAATTTGTTAGATTGGCCCGCGTGGTTTCTGAGGACAATGTTTTTTAACAAGAAAGTGAAAAATTAGTTAACATGCTTATGGCACGTGGTTACCCCAGCCTAATGGTACAACAGTATTTTTCTGAGCTACATACTAAGAGGGAGAATATGTTTTATAGACCCATTTTAAGAGAAATAGTGAGAGTTTTGGCTTGGGGAGTAATGAAGGGATTTAACATAAGTCCAGTTTTCATAAGGCTTTTGTTACCACCTTCTCTAATGACTATCTGGACATTTCAAACATTTTGAAAAAGAATTGGAACATTTTAAAATGTTTTGATGGGATACTGGAACATGTTGGGACAGAACCCAAGTTTGTATTTAGAAAGGGTAAGTCTATTAAGAATTTTCTTGAGACTGGCAGCAACATTTCCCTACCACTGAGTTTTAGGAAACTTGGCATGTATAAATGTGGCTCTTGTCCACAATGCCCACACATTTTGCAAGGTGATAGTTTAATGGTTAACCACCAGATGAATAGACACAATTTTCATTGTAATTGCAACACTAAAGGCATTGTTTATGTGGCTCAGTGATAGTGTGTGCCCCAAATTTTATGTGGCGAAAACACAAAGATGCTTTAGGGATCACCTGTATGAACACTCCTTGGATATTAGACAACACAAAAAACTAATGCTCTGGCAAAACACATAGTACAGTTTTCTGATGATATTTTTTTATTTTTTGCAATAAAGTAGGTATGCCCAAACCCTCGGGGTAGGCCATGGAAAGATATCCTGGAGTTAAAAGAATTACTTTGGCAAATTAAGTTACAACCACACATTTGCCCAGGGTTAAATGATTATTGTAGTATAAGTTGTGTTTTAAAGCTTAGGTCTTATTTGGTTTAGATTTAACTGTGAACATTTTTATAAAAAAGGGGGGGTTTCATTGAAGGATTGCACTGTGTTTAATTTTTCAAAGTATGTCTTTTTAAATAACAATTGATTAATTGGTCAGGTGGTGTGTTTTGTAACCATATGAGTTACCTTTTTGTATGCTTGAGTAGATTCTGATAAAGTTTTTAATATAAATTTTTCATAAACCCCACAAGAAGGGGGGCTT
>NC_056744.1:259556690-259579560 GCF_019279795.1 Protopterus annectens | reverse complement strand
AATGTCTTTGCAA
This sequence comes from Protopterus annectens, assembly GCF_019279795.1. Classification (NCBI taxonomy): domain Eukaryota; kingdom Metazoa; phylum Chordata; order Ceratodontiformes; family Protopteridae; genus Protopterus; species Protopterus annectens. Next base: position 259,579,547 of record NC_056744.1, on the reverse strand, counting down.
GGTGACAGTTCAGGAATTTGGCTTAGCTGAAGTGGTTCTTTTTGCAAATGTGGCTTAGTACCATTGCACACTGAACAAGAAGAAAGCACTTTATCAATGTCTTTTGATAAAGATGGCCAAAATACTAGTCCTCTCTACTTCATTGGTTGAATCAGAACCTGGGTGGCCACGATGTAAAATCTGAATGTATTCATGTTGTAAGGAAGTAGGAACAACAACTTTTGGACCTTTGAAAATGATGCCATCTTCCATCAGCATCTCATCTCTGATGTAAGGTTGTATTTCTGGTGGTACAAAGGATTGCTTTGATGGCCATCCAACATTGATGAAGTGGTTGAGCTTTTGCAAAATTGGATCAATCTTTGTATGATCTCTTAGCTCATCAAGTCTCATGGTTGAAAGATTGAAATTCCTAAGAGCTCTCATAAAATCATCCAAAGCAAACTTTGAGAGAAAAATAGCTAAAGACTCAAAAGACAATCATAAGGCCTTCTTCAGCTATGTTAGAAACCTGGGAGGAAACTCACAGATATGCTCAGAACTAGTTCAAAATGATGTGAAGATTACTGATCCTACAGACATTGCCAACATACTGGCTGACAGGTTAAGTGCAAACTCCCTCCCCAAAGGAGAGATATCTATACCAAGCGATTGTAGCCCCAAACATCTCTAACGTAGTGAGAACTGCTCTCTCCAAAGAAAAAAACACAGCATCCATGGGACCTGATGGTGTCCCTGGCTGTGCCCACAGCTAGGACAGCTGTTTAATCATAGTCTCACCTCTAGATACGTACCCAGGGAGTGGCGCACTGCGACTGTGGTCCCACTTCATAAAGCGGTGCCTCCACCGACCCTGGAAATTACGGCCCATTGGCTTGACAAGCCTTATCTGCAAAGCCATGGAGGATCATAATGGATCTCATAAACAAAGACATAGGAATTTGCAGACTTTGGATCCAACCCAGTTTGGCTTTGTCAAAGGCAGATCATGCCTTTTAAACTTGGTTGACTTTTTTGAAACAGTCACCAAAGCCATTGATGAGGAAAGGCAGTCCATACAGCATACCTCGATCTGGCGAAAGCTTCGATACAATACCCACTTTCGGGTATCATTGAAAAACTCATCAGCTTAAATGTTAACCCATACATAACAAGATGGGTTGCAAACTGGCTGAGTGACAGAACCCACAGGGTCAGAGTTGCTGGTGCCATGTCAGACCCTAAGCCTGTCACAAGTGGTGTCCATGACTCAGTCCTGGGCCACTCTTGTTTGGCATCTACTTCTCCGAAGTACAAGCAAACACAGGAGGGTTATGGCTGACAAAGTTTGCAGATGACTGCAAACTGGGCGCAGTAGTCGAAAACACATCTGACACAGATATCCTTCAGAAAGGTCTCACAGAAACGGATAACTGGTGCCAGAGCCATGGCCTAAAGTTAAATGCCAAAAAATGCATAGTCATACCCTTCGGAAAAACAAGGTTACCCCTAGCTACCATATAGGTGGCAAACCACTGAGCACAGAAGAAGTTGTTAGGGACCTGGGGACCCAGGTTGACAGTAGCCTGTCATTCGACACCCATGTAGCTAAAGTAGTTAGGAAGACCTTCTACATTGCCCACCTTATCATGAAGGGATTCACATCTAGATCAAGGGAGGTCATAGTTTCCCTGTACTCATCACTCATCAGACCAATGATTGAGTACAATGCCCCATTCAGAATGTATCTGACCCGACACTTGCAGCAGCTGGAGAGGCCACAAAGTTCCTCACCAAAAGGATAAAAGGGTCTCAAAAAATCTGTCCTATGCTGCCCGACTGAAAGAACTTCAGCTCTATTCAGTCGCTTACCGCTGCTCAGAGGTGACCTGTGCCTGACATACAAGGCCATGTCAAACCCAGATTTGATGAATATGCTTCACCTCAATAAATCTAGATCCGTCAGAGCCACAAGGGCGGGAGACTTAAACCTCGACCACGGCTATTAATAGGGCGTGCTGGAGGGATAGATTCATCACCCAAAGACTCCTATGCTGTGGAACAAAATCCCGGTATATGTGAGGCAGAGCACCTCGCTGGCCTTGTTCAAGAGAAATCTTGACCAATGGATGGGAGATCGCAGATATACCCCAGGGATTACCTCAGTGTCACTGCTCGACAGAGGCACAGCAAAATAATGGGTATAGTTCCCCATACTAAAGGGGTGGCGTAAGCCACAAAACTATGGGCTAGGCTTGTAAATGCCCTTGGGCAGATAGCCTAGTATAAACCTATGAACCTATGAACCTATGATTGCACACTTCCATAACACCAAAGTCATAATTCTCTGCATCAAGCTGTTCTGTGGTATTTCTGGGTGATCTGGATAAGGTATCAGCCAGATAAAGAAGTTTGCCCCTCATATAGACCATTTTGAAATTAAACTTTTGTAATCTGAGCATCATTCTTTGTAGTCCTGCTGGAGTGGAATGCATAGACTTCTTTAAAATAGTGACTAGAGGCTGATGGTCAGTTTCTATCTGGATGGCTTAGTCATAAAAATAATCATGGAACTTCGAACATGCGAACACAATTGCCAAAAGTTCCTTCTCAATTTGAGCATACTGCATCTCAGTTTGGGTAACAGTTCTAGATGCATAGGCAACAGGTCTGCCCTCTTGAAGAATAAATGCACCAAGACCGAATTTTGAAGCATCATAGGAAAGAACTACTAGTTTATGGACATTATAGTATCTTAATGTAGGCAGGTTAGCAATTTGCTGTTTGAGGTTATCAAAAGCTCTCTGCTGTTGTTCTAACCATGACCATACAACATTTTTACGTCAACTCTATTAAAGGTGCTGATAACTCACTAAAGTCAGGGATACATTTGCCCAAATACTTAACCATACCAAGAAAATACTTTAGAGCTTGGACACTGTCTGTAGCTGGCATCTCAAGAATGACTGCTTGATCGGATGGATCTGGTTGTAAGCCTGTACTGGTAAATAAATGACCTACATAAGTAATTTCTGGAAGTCTGAATTTGCACTTCAGAGGATTGAGTTTTAAATTCACTTCACATGCTCTGTCCAGAACTTTCCTGAGATTTCTTTCATGCTCTGCTTCACCATTACATCCAACCAGTAAATCATCAATTATTATTGCACACGGGTAGTCTGAAAAAATGTAGTCCATCGCATGCCAAAAGACTTCACTTGCAGAATTTATTCCAAAATGCATCCCAAGGAATCTGCAGCTACTAAATGGGGTACTGAATGTAGTCAGTAGTGAAGATTTGTGATCATTACTTGCCAAAATGAACACTGCATCTAAGAGAGAAAAAACAGTGACATTTAGCATAAGGGTTACAATCTCCTCGACTGTAAGCATAGGATGATGAGGTATTTTTGATGCCATGTTCAAGTCTCTTGGGTCAATGCATATTCTGATTTCATCTGAATTTTTCTTATGAGCAGTTACCATGGAAGACGCCCACTCAATTGGTTCTGTGAATGGACAAATCACACCTTGCTGCACCATTTTGTCTAACTGGACCTTGACATTGTCCTGCATAGCTACTGGAAATCTTCTTGCTGATCTGACCACTGGACTGACCTCCGGGTCTACTTTCATGGAGTATGCAACTGAAAGTGTGCCTAGCTCATCGTTGAAAACATCAGCATACTCTGAGAAAATTGCATCAGTAAAGCTGGAACTGGGACATGTGATTACATGATGTACTTCTTTGGTAAAAGAAAGCAGTTCTACTCTCAAACTGTCTCTGAGACCTAATAATGACTGCACGGGTCTTTGGACTACATAAAATTGCAAGTTGTAACTGTTCCCAGCTAAATAGCATGAAAGCACTCCTGAACAAGTAACAAAAAACTGAGGGTAGTGCTACTCAATGTCAGAAGTCTGAACCTCAAAATGCACGCACTCGAGGCACTCCTTAGTATGGAGAAAATCGATATATGTGCAGTAACAGAAACCTGGTTTAAGGTCCAGAGAGCACCCCAGCACTAACAGGCTACAACTCATACCATACATTTCAGCCACAGAACCTAAACTGAAATACAAAAGGTGGGGGTGTATCCATATTCATCAAGGATACCCAAACCTCCAGGTTAGTGGCACAGCACGATGCTTCAGAGATCATCCACGTGCAACTAACAATGGGCAAAACTGCAATTCAAATTGTAGCTTGCTACAGATCACCCACCATGTCCCAGGACCCCCATTCTGTGTTTCTGGAAACACTGGGAAACATAAAGGTCCCTAATATTGGGTGATTTCAATTATCCATACATTAACTGGGAGAACCACTCAAGTACTAACTCCTTTGCCCAACATTTCCTAGAATTTATAAACTCAAATGCCCTGGTTCAACTGGTCAACACTCCCACCAGAGGTGACAACATATTGGACCTGGTCATCACCAACATGGGCGACTGGTGTTCCACACCGGAGGTCAACCCTTCGCTGGTTAGATCTGACCATAAACAAATCACTTTGGATATCCACATTCCACCCCCACCCCTGGACAGGAAAACCACTGTGAAAAACTTTTCAAAAGCAAACTTTACGTTACTTAGGACCAAGGTGGAAAGTTTCAAAGCCCCCATGTTGAAGGATAACGATGTCCACGATGCAAAATTCTTTACTAATGCATTCTACGGGTACGTACAAGAATGCATGGATCATGCCATCCCAAACAAAACCAAGACTCACTCCTCCAAGAAAAGGAAACCAGTCTGATGGACTCCTGCCATAAACAAGCTAGAAGGAGGAAACTAGTACAGAAAAGAGTAAAATTCCAAGAAGGGAAGACATCCCTGATCAGTATCAGCAAGAAACTATGATCCCTCATAAAATCATCCAAGACAAGCTTTGAAAGAAAAATTGCCAAGGGCTCCAAAGATAACCACAAGGCATTCTTTAGCTATGTCAAGAATCTAAGTGGCAATGCTCAGATCTGCTGGGAGTTAGTGCAGAATGGCACAAAATACACTGAACCAACCGATATCGCCAACATCTTGGCAGACAAGTTCAGCACAAACTGCACCCCCCTCTCACCCCCAAGAGGGCCTATAACCATACCAGAAGAATGTAGAGTCCCTGAAATCACAGACACTCAGGTTAAAACAGCCCTCTCCAAAGCCAAAAACACAGCATCAATGGGACCGGACAGTGTCCCAGGCTGCATCCTACATGAGCTCAAAGACGAACTAACCCCTCACCTAAACACACTGTTCAAACTCAGCCACTCCACAGGCTATGTGCCCATAGAGTGGTGCACAGCAGCGGATATTCCACTCCACAAAGGTGGAGCCACAACAGACCCAGGGAACTATCACCCTATAAGCCTGACTAGCTTGGTCTGCAAGGCAATGGAGCACATCATCATGGAACTCATTAACAGAGACATTGGGAACCTCCAAACACTGTACCCTACCCTGTTCAGCTTTGTTAAGGGCAGATCATGCCTCCTAAACCTGGTGGACTTCTTTGAGACAGTTACCAAGGCTATAGATGAGGGAAAGGTGGTACACATAGCCTACCTAGACCTCACAAAGGCCTTCAACACCATTCCCCATTCTGGTATCATAGACAAGCTCACCAGCCTGAACATAAACCCCTACGTCACAAGATGGGTTGCCAACTGGCTCATGGACAGAACCCACATGGTGAGAGTTGTGGGAGCTAGGTCCGACTCTAAATCGGTTACAAGTGGAGTTCTCCAGGGCTCAGTCTTAGGACCCCTCCTGTTTGGCATATACTTCTCAGAGGTGCAGGCAAGCACAGGAGGACTATGGCTGACCAAGTTCACAGACGACTGCAAACTAGGGGCTATAACTGACTCTCCGGCTGACACAGACATCCTCCAAAAGGGTCTCACTGAGACAGATACCTGGTGTCAAAATCATGGCCTCAAGCTAAATGCCAAAAAGTGCATAGTCATCCCCTTTGGAAAAAACAAAGTACCCACAAACTACCACATAGGTGGTAGTCCCCTAAATACGGATGACATAATAAGGGATCTAGGGGACCCAAGTAGATAGTAATCTCACCTTTGATAATCACATTGCCAAAGTGGTTAGAAAATCCTTCTACGTGGCCCACCAAATCACAAAAGGGTTCGCATCCAGATCAAAAGAGGTCATTGTGCCCCTCTACACATCACTCATCAGACCCATCATAGAGTACAATGCCCCATTTGGGATGTACCTTACAAGACACCTGCAAATAGCTGGAAAGACCACAGAAGTACCTCACCAAGAGGATCACTGGCCTCAAACAGATGCCCTATGCAGCTCGACCGAAAAAATTACAGCTGTACTCGGTTGCATACCGCCTACTCAGAGGTGATATCTGCTTGACATACAAGGCCATTTCCAACCCAGAATTGATGTACATGCTCCACCTAAAGAAAACCTTATCCCCGCAAGCCACATGCTCTAGGGATCTAAACCTCACCACAACAATAAATAGGACGTGCTGGAGGGATAGATTCCTGTCCCTGAGACTTCCCATGCTTTGGAACAAGATCCCAATATACATTAGGCAGAGCTCCTCGCTAACACTCTTCAAAAGAAATCTTGACGAGTGGATGGGAAACAGAAAGTTAACCTCGGGGATCACTTCAGTGGCTCTGCTAGACAGAGGCACAGGGAACTAATCTAAGGGGGTGGCAAAAGCCAACACATTCTGGCTAGGCTTAGAAATGCCTTCGGGCAGATAGCCTAGTACCTACCTATGAACCTATAACCCTTGGTTTGAATCTCTTCACCTCCATAAGCAACAAGTTTCACACAATTGGCCAAATTAAGTTGCTCAACAGCCTTCACTTTAGCAAATGTTTCTGCTAACATTACATTACACTTTGAACTGGTGTCGACTTTGAGCTCTATGGGTTTACCATTGATCAGGACAGTACAAAATACTTCATTCTTTGGCAACAAATCTACTGCAGTAACTTTTTCACTAATCACTGATACACCATCTTCATAGAAAGTAGGGTTGCGACTCTCTAGTCTATATGATCAACTTGCTTTTTTGAGTAACCTTTCTTATTAACTGAATGAGGCTTGTCTGATTTAAAAAACTTTTTAAAGTGGTTCCATTTTTTACACTTGTGGCATTGCTGACCAAATGCTAAGCACTTCTCTCTTTTAGACTCATGACTGGCACCACAATTATGACAGTTAACAATAAGACTTGACTTGAGTTTTGCTGACTCACTCATACTGTACTGAGCATGCCTTTTTTACTGAGCTAGTACTGGAACTTGCTAGAACCCACAGGGTTGCTGCTGCCATGTGCTTAGGCCTGTTTCTGCTTGCCATTTTGTTTCTTGCTGTCTACGTTTGCTCTAGAGGCTGCTGAAGTCATGCTCTTATCACTTGTAAGCATACTTGTGTGCCTTTCTATGAGCTCATGTATTTGACAAATCTCTATGGGTTTGCTTAATGTTAAATCAGGATAAAACAGCCGAAACATATCAGAAATGAAGCTTTGTAACTTAAACTTAAATAAACTTTTAAACAGACTGACTAGCACACTCATACATGTTAACACTGTGGTTGTTCTCTCAAAATGGCACTGCTGCCTGCACGTGCTCAGTATTTATATGCAAGTGCTACATCTGGAAATACTTCTTAAAGGCACATACACATTCTCTGATGTACAGTCTTCCTGCAGGTCCCTGCTGCAAATGCCATGAGGATCTTACTTGTGCTGCTTGTCACCCACACTTTTCTGGCCACATACATCATTAATGAGCAATGAGACTCATCATGCATGCACAGTAACAGCGTAGAGTTGGCTGCGATTGCAGATGCAAAGATTCTGAATCCCCAGGTGTAGTTGGGAAGAAAGGTATGCTAAATCATATTGATTGCATTTCTGTATCAAGAAATGTGCACAATGGAAATAAGTTACTTCAGCCTTTGGAGGTTTTGGATCACAATGCTGTTTTGCCATGTTAAGTCCGAGATATTCCAAAATATTAACTTTGATTGTGAACATCTAAATTTGGGATATACTATAGCCCATTTTTTTAGAGTTATAACATTATTCTGCCTTTCTATATATCTAAAAAATGTGACTGGCACTATCTAACATTTATAAACTGGTGTTTTCTTGCAATGAATGTGCATTTAGCTTGAGTAGAAGAAATGTGCCTAAATGTAAGGGATAAAAATGATTAATTCTGTTTAAGAATATGTTAGAAAAATATGTATTAATGTGTGTATGCTTAATGCCAATTAATAACTAAGTATTTTAATACGCTTTTCATTCTATTTTTCATGCACTGTATTTTATACAAATTGAGTTTCATATGAGACTGAAAAAGATGCTTTTTGAAAACTGCAGTATGCTTTCTGAAACTTGCAAGTTGCCCTCTGACCTAGGAACTGCTAGCACAGCAATATTCATGTTTATGCCTTTTGGAAATGTACTTGAGAAGCAGGTGCTTATCTGCTAGGTCAGGAACGAATGAATGAACAATACCACATTCTGTAAATGTAATGTTTTTAGACAATTAGCTCTGTTTGAAGGATGGGAACATGTGCAGCTGCAGTAACTTAGAGATAAAGTAGACAAAGGATTATTAGAGAAATGAACTGCTAGCATTGTGCTTGAATTAGCCATAGTATCTTGAATGGTAACATAACATGTATCTAACTAGGAGTAATCAAGGTCATGTTGTTTTCCTCAGGAAGTTTCACATAAAAATTGATAAATCAGCAGAAATTCATGGGAATGATGGTCAACAGATGATGATGAAAAAGGAGGTGATCTGTTACGTCAACTTGGTAGGCCATGACTAGTTAGAGAATGTATAAAAATGAAAGTATTTCCTGTTTCTGGTTAGACAAACTCTGTATTAGCACGTTTTTGTCTCCTTGCTGCAAGATTAAAGTGCCTTAACCTGAACCTACCATGTTTTGATCATTTTTAAAGTATATTTTTCCTTTGACAGTTTGGTCCTTCGGACCGGAAAGTACCTCTCGCTCTAGGCCTAGGTCAGAATTGGGCCCGGTGGCATGCATCCGTACGGAGAAGGTGCCAAATCAGCTCTTCTGCTTTGAAAGACCTCCGACTGAATTGTCGTTCGAAAGAGGCCAGCCACTGTTTCTGATCTGGGATTGGAGGACAAGTCAAAGATCCGGTGGATCAATTCACGGAGGGTCAGGTAAGGAGGAATTACCTTATTCCTGTTTTAAGATCAGGGACTAATTACAGAACTGTTTTTTGTCAGGAAGATTTGCATGTGCAGATCAGGGACAGAAAAAGGGGTTACTGTTTTTGTCATAGATCAGGGAAACAGAATAGGTAGGCAGTTATTCTAGATAAACTGTGGAAAGGTATAGAACTGTGGTACCACGTGATAAAAAGGGTTACGTAACAATTTACAGATTAGCTAAGGCAACAATGGGAAATCAGTGTACAAAAAGTTCCCGAGACCCGCCCCTAACTGAGGACACGAAATATATGCAAATACAGCGTGCCGACAATGTTAAATATTACACAAAATGGGTTAAGTATAAATTTGATGGTAATTTAGATAAACTTGCACTTATGAAACTTGTTAAGCAATTAAAAATAGACGTGAAAGGTCAACTAAAAAAGCAACGACAATTAGGAGTCCCTCAGGTGCATAGGTGGCTTGAGGAAGCAAATCGCAGGGAACAGAGAATAAAGAATTCGAAAATAATGTTCTTAGACAAAGAAGATAATAGCTTGGTAATAGCAACGGCTCCTCCTTCGCCCCCTCCACTTCCCTTACCTGAATATGAAGCAAGTGGACAAACTGATCCACCTCCGCTATATCCAGCTATTCATGCAAAATCACAACTGTTTGTTAGGGATCCTATCGAGACAAGGTCTCGAACACGCGACTTGAGGAGGGAGATCAAATTAAGTGAGATAAATAGAAAATCACAAGCTATGAGTGAGGAAGAAATATGCCCACTCATAGAAGTACCAAATCCTCAGGCAGGACAGGATCCGACTCTTTTAGTTTATAGACCGTGGACACCGGAAGATATCCGGAAAGCCACAGAAGGAATTCCCCACCCAAAAGTGAATTTTCGAAAGTTTTTAGAAGACTTACAGGGTATGAGATTAAGTTACCATTTGAATGGAGAAGAAGTAGAAAAAGTAGTTAGACAAATTGTGGGTCCAGATTGGCACATGATCAGTGGCGACTGGAATCCTCGTGACGCACAACTTAGGCCACTCCCACATACTGATGCAGAACTGGATGGCAGAGTGAAAGGTCTGACAGACCGAATCTCTGAAAAGTGGAAGCCTAGGGCTGATTGGACTTGCATTAATCAATGCATTCAACAGGAAGGTGAAACAGTTGATAGATATTATGCTAGACTATTAGAATGTTTTAATAACCACTGCGGAATGCAGATACCAGAAAACCAGACACAAGATTCCTCATATGAACAACAGCTAAAGAATGCATTCTTGAAGGGTAGTATAACTCCCATTAGCAGCTTTATTACAAAGCACATGGTAGATCATCGTACAAGTAGACTGCAGCCATTACTTGAATATGCTAGACATGCAGAGAGACATTTTAATAGTAAAAAGAAAAAGAAAACTCAAGTATTTTCGGCAGAAGATGGGTCAGAAGTATTTGTAGTACAAACTGGGAGAAAGGGTAAGAGAAATACCCACGGAAATAAACAATCTGACAAGCGATCAGAAGATTTTGAAGAAAGAAAGAACAAAGGTGAATGTTTTAAGTGCGGGAAAAAAGGGCATTTAGCAAGGGATTGCAGGCTAAATAAGAAGGTGATTACAGAGAATAAGGAAGATGAAGAATGACTATATGATAGTCAGGAATCACTGAATGAAAACAAACAGGAAAAGACAAGCGCAAATGTGATAGCAAGAGTAGAGGACGTGATAGAAGGGGTAGAGGATGTACTTGAATTTGCAGACATTGAAGAAAATGAAATTTTGGACTTAGCCTTATTGAGTTTAGAGCTTTACTTAGCAGATACAAAACCGGAAGTGACGCTTCTGGTAGAGGGGAGGGAAGTCAAATTTTTGTGTGATTCAGGGGCTTCACGGACCCTGATACACCCTTCCAAATTACCGGAAGATTCAGAATCACCAGATTATATACTAGTGAAGGCAGCTAATGGACAGCTGTATCGGGAGCCACTCTCCCATGACATAGCAATAACAGACCCCGTTTCAGGGATGACCCAGAAAAGTAAAATTGTAGTTTCTGCAAAATGCCCAGTGAACCTTTTGGGTAGAGACTTAATGCAGATATTTGGCATAGCCGTAGTTCCAACCATGCAAGGTATGGAGGCACAGCGACAGATGGATACTTTTGTAGTGCGACCGGAGGGTGAGACATATTATTGGTACAGCCAGGACTTAGTTACGACTGGTCCAGGGGCAGTAACCGAAGAACTGATGAACGTAGCCATCAGTAGGTCCCCCTCCCTCGACATTGACAAACAGCATTTGTTGCATTGTACTTTATACTACTGTAATAGACCGGGACCTGATAAAGATTATGAACAGGAATTGTTTCAAAACCATGCAAACAGACTAGTGTTACGGAATTTGTACTGGGATGCAGAGGGAAACAGTGTAGTGAGCTGTTCAATGCCCCAGGAATTTTTAGCACTTTACAAATCTAATCGATTGCCACATGTTAGCTTAACTAAGAATAAAAATTTGAAATGGGTAGACTTAGGTGAAAAAGTCACAAGATGGGAAAAGCAGACAGAATTAGAGCTCTCCGAACAAGGAGTACAGAAACAGAAACTGAATTGGATAACACAGACACACCCAGCTGTACACTCACAGGCTAGTGAGAATAGCTGAGTATTACTCTTATTGGAAGAAGAGGAAAAAGCCTAGCGAGACATACCAGACATTCTCTGGTCAGCAGGGAAATCAGATGTAGAACTTATACGAACAGCAGGACCAGTTACTATTACGCCAAAGTCAGCGTTTAGACCCCAGAAAAGACAATACCCCTTAAGAAAGGATGCAGAGATAGGAATCAAACCTATAATAGCAGCCTTACTTAAGGAAGGAGTCTTAATAGAATCTCCTGATTCACTATGTAATACACCCTTATTTCCTGTCAGGAAAGCAAACGGGGAATGGCGTATGGTCCAAGATTTACAAGCTGTAAATAATGCAGTTATACCCAGGGCACCAACGGTGCCAGATCCACATACCTTACTGAATGATTTAAAGCCAGAGCACAAATATTTTTCTGTGGTAGATATTAGTAATGCATTTTTCTCAATACCGATAAAACCTGATAGCCAATATTGGTTTGCATTTACATTTCAGGGAAAGTGGTATACATACACAAGATTACCACAGGGATATTGTGAAAGTCCAACAATATTTGCACAAGAAATGGCAAGCAACCTGGCGGGATTTATCCCACCGAGAGGTAGTCAGATTTTACTTTATATAGATGACATTCTTCTGGCGGCCCCCACCCAGCAAGAATGCAAGGAGGACACGATAGCTTTATTACAGTTTTTAGCTACTCAGGGTCACAAAGTCAACAAGAACAAACTATAACTTTGGAAGGAACAAGTTAAGTACTTGGGATATGTAATATCCAAGGAAGGTAGAATATATTAGACGAAGATAGAAAAACTGCAATATTACAGGCACCTAGACCAACTACCAAGAAGGAAATGATGTCCTTCCTGGGAATTACTAATTTTTATCGAAGCTGGATACCAAATTATGCTTTGGAATCTGCTCCACTGGCCAATTTAATATTCAAAAAGCCGATGGCAGCACAGGATATATTACAATGGACACCAGAAGCAGAAGCAGCTTTCTGCAAGCTAAAACAATTGATAGCATCATCCTTAGTTTTAGGATTACCAAACTATCATAAGCAATTTTTTCAAACTGTAGACTGTAAGCAGGGTTATATGACATCAGTGTTGACACAGCAACATGGGGACAAGCAAAACCCCATAGCTTACTACTCATCACAGTTAGACCCAGTGGCACGGTCCCTGCCCCACTGTGTACAAGCAGTAGTTGCAGCTGCAATGGCAGTGCAGGCTTCGGCCTCAGTAGTGTTATTCCACCCTCTCACATTGAGAGTGCCTCATGCAGTCACAATTATTTTACTGCAAGAAAAAGTAGCATACCTTTCTCCCGCTAGACATCTTTCCTGTATGACTATACTGTTGAGCCAACCTCATATGACAATTGAACGATGCACAACTTTGAATCCGTCAACCTAGCTCCCAACCCCTGCAGATGGCAAACCACACTGCTGCCTGCAGGAGATTGAGCAAAAGACATTACCTAGACAAGACCTTACGGATGTTCCCTTGGATGATGCCGAGGTGACATACTATGCGGACGGTTCATGCAGGAGGGGTCCTACAGGACAGATCCTAGTGGGGTATGCAGTCGTTTCTGATACTGAAACTTTAGAAGCAAAATCTTTACCACACAATTTATCTGCACAAGCGGCAGAGTTGATTGCCTTGACAAGGGCATGTACCTTAGCAGAAGGTAAAAAAGTGAATATTTATACTGACAGTCAGTATGCTTTTTCTACTGTACATGTTTTTGCACAGCAGTGGAAAAATAGAGGAATGATAACATCTACTGGTAAACCAATTAATCATGCGCAATTTATTTTAGATCTATTAGATTCTATTCAGTTACCTAAAAAAGTAGCTATTTGCAAATGCATAGCTCATACAAAGCAACAGGATAAGATTTCAAAAGGTAATGCACTGGCTGATACAGCTGCAAAACAAGCAGCTTCAGCCTCAGAAGCTTTTCTTTTGAGTGAGAAATTACAACCCTCTGAGACTTTAGATTTAGAAATGTTAAAAACAATGCAGACACTTACTACAAATGTAGAAAAACAGAAGTGGATATAACGAGGAGCAATCCTTGAAAAGGGGCTGTACATCTCCAAGGAAAAGAAACCAATTTTGCCATCTAATTTGTTTAGATATGCAGCTTTGTTGAGCCATGGGCAGAGCCATGTCTCAACAGGGGGGGATGGTACAGTTAGTGAATCGAGTGTTTACAACCTATGGATTTACAAATTATACAAAAAATTTCTGTACAGCATGCCATGTTTGTAACAAGCATCATGCACAAGGAGCATTGAAGCCTAAACAATGGAGTTTCCCTACACCACCGTATCCGTTTCTTACTATTTGTATGGATTTCATAGAACTAAATAAATGCGAGAATAAAAAGTATTGCCTTATCATTATAGATATGTTTTCCAAATGGGTAGAAGCTTTTCAGACTAAAAATCCAGATGCAGCTACTGTTGCAAAGGTCCTTGTTAAAGAAATTATACCCAAATTTTGCATATCGGAAAAGATTTATAGTGATAATGGTACACATTTCGTGAACCAAACAGTACAGCAACTCAGTCGTTATTTTGGAATATCGTTGAAAAATCACTGCACTTACCACCCCCAGTCTGCAGGGTTAGTAGAGAGGCATAATGGGGTGTTGAAGAACAAGCTTAGGAAGCTGATGACTGAGACGCAGAAGAACTGGGTGCACTGTTTGCCTTTAGCACTGCTGAGCATGAGAACTGTTCCAAATGCAAAGGGATTAACTCCTTTTGAAACTTTGTTTGGGAGGGCATATTATACACCTCGGTGGAAACCTCTCATGTCTGTAGAGCAGGAGGCTGATAGTTCACTTGCAGGGTATATGAGGAGATTTTTGAATAACAAACTTTTGCAGTTAAATTCTGTTTCAGATAAAGAACAACCGAAATCGGAAGCACCAGTAGCCCCAGGCACCTGGGTCTGGGTGAAGATTGTGAAGCGAAAGAATTGGAGTTCTCCGAAGTGGGAAGGTCCGTACCAGGTACTACTGTTGACACCCACTGCAGTCAAGATCGCAGAGCGAGCTTCCTGGATTCATTTGACGCACTGTAAACTGGTTAAGACCTTTGAATTGGACAAAAACTTTGTTACTGTTGTACAACAAGAACAAAATGGCCAGGTACAGAGTGAATAGAGACATTGTGCCACCTCAGAAAACTTGTATGATCGTTTTAATTGCTATGCTAATCACACTGTTCTTTTTGTTGTGGCCACTCCTTTTTCCTGCCACAAAAGTTGAACTGATTAGACGTAATGAACCAAACATAGACTGGCATCCAAACTTTAATACTTATCAGGCAATTACACGTGTGTATGCTGAGACTTTTAATGTTTCGAACTGCTGGGTCTGTACGGCCATACCAACAGCATACGGGGGTTTATTGATGACTGCTATCCCCCTAGGGGTCAATGAAACCTGGGAAAATCTGTTTTTTGACACAGTTGCTATTAGAGCACATGATAAAGTAGCACTGTATTTGCCTGTGACACAAAAAGGAATTGTATGTTTTTAAAAAAAACAAGTGAAAAGAGATGAAAGTGAACTGCCGTCACAAAAACCATACAATGTGTTCACTCTGCAGACCAAATAAGGGTATGAGACCCAAGCAATGCAATTCCGGATAGAAATAAAATACTGGAAATAATCCAAGATAAATGTAGAATGAATAAAAGCTGGTTTATTTTAACGCTTGTAAACAACAAAACTGCGTTTTCGAACTTCTTCCTCAGAACAAACACAATTTCTGATACAACACATAGAAAAAACACACACCTTTTATACATCAATCAATTAGGAAGTTTAAATAATTAATGCTAATTGATTAAAATGGTTAAAATCAAGTTTAATTCCAAAATAATTGTTTAAAATCTAAATATGTTAAAATATTGAATGAATAAACTTTATATGCATTGTGTTGAAGTTCAATAGATTAATTAAAGACATATTTATAAAAAAATAATTGATTAAAAAATGATTAAAAAATATATATATATGGCATAGTACTGTTGAAAAGGGTATTTCATTAAGTGTTACACTGTGTGTTTCTGTTAGAGTGTTGTGTACTTCTTCTACCATCTAGTGGACTTAGGGAAAATTACAATTTGGCAGCTCTTAACTTTAAGACTGGTTTTATTGAAAGCATTTCGTTTAAACCTGGTTCCTTGGTAGCGTCCAATGTGATCTGCCAAAATAATTCCCTATATTCTAGTTTAGTCTCCCACATGCCACCCCTGACCTCCCTTGGTACAACTTCCAATACAAAGAAATAAAAAACAGAATCCTTACAAATTTGGGTGTGACGAAACAGTGCGTTGTTTACATTGTTTCTTTTAATTTCATAAGTATGTTCATATATTCTGGATTTTAATTTCCTTTCTGTTTTTCCCACATAGAAAGAAAAACAGGAGTGGCATGTGGCAATGTATACTACCCCTGTAGTGTGGCAGTTTGCAAATTTGGTAGAAGAAATTGTTCTTTTTCTACTGGGAATGAAGATACTAACATTGTTTTGAATATATTGACATTGGGAGCAGGAACCACATTTATAAGTACCCTTTTTGTGTGATTCAGTGTTTATAATAGAAGCTCCTCCGAGTTCAAAAATATTTTTTAAATTCTTATCCCTTCGATATATAAATTGTATTGACTGATTCTTTAAAGGTTCAAGGTCTGTAAAATCCCTGAATTTGTCCCATTCCTTACTAATGGTATTTTTGAGTGCCACTGCATCTCCAGTGTAGTCCATAATGAATGCATTTGAAAAATTGTTACCCAGGTCAGGGTCATTTGTATCTAAGGTGAGATCTAAATCATCCTGTCCAAGGATAGGGGCAAATCTCCCTTTTCTACCTTCTACAACTACTTTATAAATTTCATCCGTCAAGTATGAAGGATACCCCCTTTTTAAAAACATGTCTATTATAAATTGACAATCATTAAGGAAATCTGAATCTTCGGAGGTCATCCTACTTGACCTTATGAGTTGTCCCTTGAGGATATTTCTTTTTTGACTAAAGGGGTGCCCACTTGAAAAATGAAGATAGGAATTTGAGAATGTGGGTTTTCTATGTATCTTGGAAATAAAATGGTCACTATTTTTACTAAGTGAAACATCCAGGTAAATGCATTCATCAAAATCCACCTTAGCTGTAAAATCCAAAAAGCTAGTTGTCCCTTTGATGTAGTCAAGAAATTCATAAAACCTTTCCAGTGTATCAATCCAAAGGATAACGATGTCATCCAAAAAACGTTTGTAAAGAACCCAGCTATTGACAAATTCACATTGGTTTATAAACAAATTTTCCCACCAAGAGAGAATAATGTTGGCATAAGTGGGAGAACATTTAGCTCCCATTGCCACTCCCTTTTCTTGCCGAAAAAATTCACCCTGGAAGTACATGAAATTATTTTTTAGAACAACTTCCATCAAAAGAAGGCAGGTTCTGAATTCGTTGTTTGTGAATCCCTTGTCATGTACCATACTTTCTTCCAATCACAGTAAACCAATGTCATGTGGGATGGAACCAAATAGGTCTACGATGTCCAGTGTAATGAATATAATGTTATTAGAGAAGAGATGTGTTTTTACTTGTCTCAAGAAATCCCAAGAATCTTTTAGAACTGTACAACTCTTGTTAGAAAGATTTTTTAGTTTAAAATCCACGTATTTGGCCAAAGGGGTGGTAATAGACCCCTCTGAAGCAACAATTAGCCTCAATGGAGGGTCATTTGGATCTTTATGAATCTTGGGGATGCCAAAAACCGAAGGAACCCTGGGTTGTGAGAAAATTGAAGGTGTCCAAATCTATAGAACCCTCCAGTAACAAATCATTTAATAACACATTGATTTTGGCTGTAGAAATATTTATTTCATTAATAGAGGCTCTAGTGTAGTTGTTAACATTTTGTAAGCTTTCCTTCATTTTGGATTCATATATTATGGCATCCATCAAGACAGCTCCACCCCCCTTGTCAGGTTGCATGATACGAATTGTTTTATTACTTTTCAGTTTTTCCAGTAGTTGAATTTCGTTTTGAGGTAAATTGGGATACACACGGTGTACCCCCACAGTTTTCCTGATTTCGTTTTCCATCACTTTTTCTAAATTTCTTAACTGGGGATGAAGGGGGGGATTGAAAACACTCTTCCTCCTTAGCTGTGTGTTGGTATTAAAGTTGTTGTGGGTTCCTTCAAAAATAAGTCCCAAATTTTGTTTCCTTAAAAAAAGTTTTAAGTCTACAATGGCCTTGGGAATACTAGTTTTCCTTAAGGGTATAAACTTGAAACCTCTCACAAACAATTCGAATAATTCTGGTATAACTTCCAGGGAACTGTAATTGAAAATCTTGTATTGATGATATTCATAAATGTTCCCACTTTGTTTTATTTGGTCATTGCAGTCCACTAATTCCTGTATTTCCCCCTGTAGGGATAACCTGAATGGGGGTGGTAGTGTACTGGGTTCGATTCTAATCTGTCTGACCTCGTAAAGGGGGAACATATTCTAAAGGGATGTCCCTTGAAGCATCATCCCCCATGTCATTCACAAATCCTACATCTGCTTCTAATTCTATATTGTTGTTGTCCTGGTTAGTTTTCACTAACTCATCCCTGTAGTGGTAATAGGGTTTGGGTTTGGGGTATGCTGTCCCCTCACTGTAAGCTCTAATGTCTCTTTCCAATTTTTGAGCTTTCCTTTTCATGTTCTTAATACATTCATTTTCTATTTGTGAAAAAATACTGTTGTATAGAGATTTTTCTGTCTCTATAGAAAACAATAGATCATTAGTAATGTCATGATTAACGTTGTTAATTTTGGTAACCAAGTGTGCCCTAATCCTATCATTTTCAGCAATAATGGCCCTGGTAATGTCTAAACCACATCTGTCGAAAATGTTGATAAGTTCCTTGTGGAAGGTAGAACCTTCCTCTACCCTATTGGGAAACTTTACAACACGTAAGCCCTTCGGTACTATGCCTTTATTTAAACATTCTTTTAAAAATGTTGAATCACATGCCAGTCTTTCATATTTGTCAAGGTAAAAGTA
The DNA here is from genome assembly GCF_019279795.1 of Protopterus annectens. NCBI lineage: Eukaryota > Metazoa > Chordata > Ceratodontiformes > Protopteridae > Protopterus > Protopterus annectens. Next base: position 259,560,611 of record NC_056744.1, on the reverse strand, counting down.
TAACAAATCTAAATTGTCCTTGTAACTCTTGGTTTCTGAAGGTGAGTGGTCTGAAACCACTCCACTACAATGCATACTGAATTCCTTGTCTAAAAACTCTTGTAAAACCACAGGTTGAATAGTTTTAATTGAGTCACCTTGTTTGCGTGTAACCCGATGTTCACGCTGCCCTCGCTGTTCTTAGGTTGGTTTGTGTTAGCGTTGCTCTTATTTCCTGGTTAGTAAAACCAGAACGTAAAGGAGAGGAAAGTCTTGAAAATCATTAAGGAAACAGACAAGGAGCTCGAACATCTTCGCTTGAATGTTCGATAAAACCGAAGTGGATTTTCTCGGTTATCTCACTGATAGGCACTTCCTGATGACCTGTTGGTTGTCCGTTGGGTGGAAAGGATTGTTGTGTAGCTAAAGACACGATCAAAACACAAACCGGAGTGAGTAGCTCAATAAGTTGGGATAATTGACCAATGACTTTCCTTAGCTCACCCTTTTCGTGGTAGTTGGAATCATTGTGAATCTCTGCCCCTGGTGCTTCTGCCATCTCTTGAGCGTTACAAAAAAACAAGTGAAAAGAGATGAAAGTGAACTGCCGTCACAAAAACCATACAATGTGTTCACTCTGCAGACCAAATAAGGGTATGAGACCCAAGCAATGCAATTCCGGATAGAAATAAAATACTGGAAATAATCCAAGATAAATGTAGAATGAATAAAAGCTGGTTTATTTTAACGCTTGTAAACAACAAAACTGCGTTTTCGAACTTCTTCCTCAGAACAAACACAATTTCTGATACAACACATAGAAAAAACACACACCTTTTATACATCAATCAATTAGGAAGTTTAAATAATTAATGCTAATTGATTAAAATGGTTAAAATCAAGTTTAATTCCAAAATAATTGTTTAAAATCTAAATATGTTAAAATATTGAATGAATAAACTTTATATGCATTGTATATAGCACTGTATTTGCCTGTGACACAAAAAGGAATTGTATGTTTTTACAGAAATGACACCATCCAAGTAGGATGGAGTAAGTGTAATGTTACAGTACAGTATAAAGGTTATAGAAAACCAAATGATTTGAGTGGATCTTGTAGTACAGATTATGACTCATTTTTGAAATCTATGCATAAGACTCTTGATCAGGTACAACGCAATCCTGTACTTTTTAAACAATTATCCGTAATAGATAGGAAAATGTTTCATGCAGGGCAGTCATTTCGTAACAAAGTAACAACTAAAGTAGAGGACTGTTATTTTGTGTGTGGTAAAAAGGCATATAAATGGTTACCTGAGAATTGGTCTGGCAGTTGTTTTTTGGGGTACCTGGTTCCGGCCATCCGACACACTGCGGCTTTGCCTCAGGGAAATATTCGGAGTACCCAAGACGTGACCAAAAAGACTGTTAAGAAACCTGCGAATCCAGTGGGACGGATCGAAGCGGGCTGGAAAGACCACCATGATGTGGGAACCAAACTTGCGCACATGGACCTGAGTGATGCTGTAATATCCTGGGCAGGTATATTACCTGCATATGGTGCAGTTATATAGATATGGAAGCTGCAAAAACTGTTGAAACTTCTCGAAGTAATGAGTAATGCGACTTTTTCTGCTCTTGAACTGATAACTGATGAACTGAATGCCATGAGAACTGTAGTACTCCAAAACCGAATGGCTCTTGACTTCACCCTAGCGGCAAGGGGTGGGATTTGCGCTTTAATCAAAGAAGAATGCTGTGCGTTTATTCCTGACCATTAGCAGGAAATTAATGATCATCTTGAGGTGATTCAGCAAGTGTCGGCTATGACCAAGCCAGGCCCAAACCCTCTGACAGATTTTTTCCAGAATGCATTTGGGGGGTGGGGTTCCATCTTTATGAACATATTGATTGCCATTGGGGTAGGATTACTCCTAATAGGAGTTTGTGTTTGTTGTGGAATCCCCTGCATGAAGAGATTAATTAAAGAATTCATAGATATATCCGTATCTGAGACTATGTATCAAAGTACTGAATTTGAAGAGCTGCTAGAATGCGAAACACTTTCATAAAAGTTTAAACTGAATGACTTTCTTAACTGCAAATCCTGAGTGGAAGAGGTTAGAAAGAAGCAAACTGTTTATTCTTTTTTGAAAGTAGAATAAAAAAGTATTAACAGGAGGGAAATGTTAGAAAAATATGTATTAATGTGTGTATGCTTAATGCCAATTAATACCTAAGTATTTTAATACGCTTTTCATTCTATTTTTCATGCACTGTATTTTATACAAATTGAGTTTCATATGAGACTGAAAAAGATGCTTTTTGAAAACTGCAGTATGCTTTCTGAAACTTGTAAGTTGCCCTCTGACCTAGTAACTGCTAGCACAGCAATATTCATGTTTATGCCTTTTGGAAATGTACTTGAGATGCAGGTGCTTATCTGCTAGGTCAGGAACGAATGAATGAACAATACCACATTCTGTAAATGTAATGTTTTTAGACAATTAGCTCTGTTCGAAGGATGGGAACATGTGCAGCTGCAGTAACTTAGAGATAAAGTAGACAAAGGATTATTAGAGAAATGAACTGATAGCATTGTGCTTGAATTAGCCATAGTAGCTTGAATGGTAACATAACATGTATCTAACTAGGAGTAATCAAGGCCATGTTGTTTTCCTCAGGAAGTTTCACATAAAAATTGATAAATCAGCAGAAATTCATGGGAATGATGGTCAACAGATGATGATGAAAAAGGAGGTGATCTGTTACGTCAACTTGGTAGGCCATGACTAGTTAGAGAATGTATAAAAATGAAAGTATTTCCTGTTTCTGGTTAGACAAACTCTGTATTAGCACGTTTTTGTCTCCTTGCTGCAAGATTAAAGTGCCTTAACCTGAACCTACCGTGTTTTGATCATTTTTAAAGTATATTTTTCCTTTGACAGAATAATAATAGATTACAAAGAAGTTAGACTTTTTTTTAGAATTCCCCAGGTATTGACTAGAATTATATATATTATGAAGGTAGTATAGAATCAGCCTGGATTTAAACTTCATGTAAAAGGGTTGACTTTGTCAGTGAGGTTTGAAGAATTATTTTTCATAATAAGGGGGTTCTGCCCCCCACCCACCCCCATAAATTAAATATACCAACTTCAAGATTGCACCACAATGGAAAAAAGTTAATTTCCTAACCTCACTGTATCGCGATCACCATACAGAATGTAAACATAATCCCCCGGATTCACGAACCCTCCATGTAAGACTAAATAAGTCTTACTCGGAGGCTTCAGTTGAACGGTATGACGTCAGCATGCCATGAATATTCATGAGGGCACGCTGACTCAATTGCAAGTCTAACATGGACCGTGCAGGAAAGCAAGGGGTGTGTCCAACTGCCAAGCAGTCTAAATGTCCACGCCCCTGCAAGTGTCCAAAATGCAAAATGTAAACACACAAGAGCGAGTCTGCTCAAATGTCCATGTACCCAACACCACACTCCCTGACATTGTAAACCCCCAGCACAGTTATAAAAAGTAAAACATTAATTTTATTTTTTTTAATTCTTGAAATAGCTGCCCGTATTTGCGAGTGTGTGCGTGGGTGTGCCCATTGCTTAGCTGCAGTCAGCAATCCCGACATGGAAGAGCATAAGAAGGAATGTTTATTCAAATTACGCCAAATGTCAATAGCGTAATGGTAGAGCGTTCACACAAAGAGGAGGCATTCACGGTTCGAGTCCCACCACTCCCCTTCCTATTTATGTTTTAAATTAGTATATGAAATAATACCCGACATATATGATTATAATTTTACTAAAAAGCAGTGAAATGGCCTATGTATCAGTGAACAAAATATATATATATAAAGGATCTTGATATATAATTGCCCGCAGTTAAGCAGTGCTTTACCCAGCATAGCTATATAAATAAGGATCCT
>NC_056744.1:259532822-259556190 GCF_019279795.1 Protopterus annectens | reverse complement strand
CCCACAGACACTGATCTGGTACCACATGCCTGTAAAGGGACCTTTGTGTGCATGCTTACACACATGCAGAAATTTAACACCTAGGGCAAACACATACACACACACACTGCACCAACACTGGTCCACCCTGTACTGCTGCCCCTCACAAACACACATACACACACATGTCAATTGGTGGTACCAGTGGCTGGCTTGGGCATACCTAACCCACACCCTGTGCATATGATGACACTGTGCCACCTCCTGCATACTACAACATCAGTGCAGGAAAAGGTAAACACGTTGCTGATGCACAGGTGACTACATAGATGTGTATAAGTAACATGTTGCAACTGTCTACTGTCTCCACTATGATTGTGTAAGGCCCAGCATTCCTGCTGTAGTAACTGTATGAATGTCTTGAATTGTTATCTGCACCCATACTACTTACCAAAGTGTACTAGCTGCAATGTTCATCAAGCATGCGCCATTGACTATGGAATGTATCATGTGCTGTATTGTAGATTCAGCTATATGTATCTGTTCTGTCACACACATTTACATACACCCTGCTACCCCTAACACATGCAAACGCTCACCTGCTATTTCGATTATTTATTACCCATATGAGTAGCTGTCAATATACGACAGGTACACATTTGAAAAGTGCACTATGTGACGGCCATATTTCCTCTTTCACTCACACACAGGTGCAGGCAATCTCATTAGTTTAAAATGTAGTACCAAAATGTACCCTGATTACATCAACAAGTCATACGGAAATGCACACACAGAAACATCCCTATTCCACACACTCCTGCCAAGTATCCAGGTTTCAAACACTATCTAGGTATAGTTCTGCACATGTGCGTGTTACAGTAGCATGTAGCACTATACTGAGCACTGGCAGCTGTCTGTTGCCATGTTGTTTGTATAGGGTGCTCAACATCACTCTGTTTGTTAAGGGAAATGTGCACCCTGCAGTGCATAGCCCCATTTGGCAAAAGCCACATCCCACCCCCTGCATTGTGCACACACACCAACCCCCACTCTCACACTAAAACACATACTTTCCATTTGCAAGATTCAAACCCCTACCTAAAATGTGTTATGACACTAGAGACAGACACATCAGCAGAGTATGCTATACTTTCAGACTGTGGGAGAAATCCTTCTAATGCTGTAATTTTAGAGGTGCGCTGACATCATCTGTAAGTTTAGGAAGAGGGATGTGCACCCTGTAGTGTGTTCTCCCAGTTGGCAAAAGGCACTTTTCCCTCACAGCATTATGCAATTAACACAAACAAACCCCACCATACTAACACACATACATTCCCTTTGCAGGATTCAAACCCCTACCTAACCATGTTATGATACTGAGAGAGACACATTAGCAGAGCCACTATACAAATTACTGGAGAACTTTAATTCAGGTAATATAGTTATAGAGTGCTGACATCATCAGTGTTTCAAAGGGGAATCTGCATCCTGTAGTGTACTGTCACAGTTGCTAATTAGGGCATTTCCCACACACACATCGATGTGTTTGAGGTTTGCATATGTGGGGATCCAGTACTCCAGTGTGATTAGTATATGGTTTGGATTGCAACAATGAGGGATATACTTCAAGTGGTGAGCATTTTGTACTCATGTTTGTGATGATCAGGTCTAGTATATTTTCCCTCTTGTGGGAATGTTGACTACCTGTTCCATAGCTAAAGAGTTTCTGAACTATGGGAACCCTAGAGCTTGGGTATTGTGGCTGAGTAATGTTCACAGTCTATGTTTGGGTAGTTGACGTCACCCAGTATGATGGTGTTTGCAGAGAAATCTATACTCTCCTGTGTCATCATGAAGGCTGTGTGGGATTCCTGAGTTTGAGAGGGTGATGTAAGAGCTCCTCTGTGTCTCTTTCCATGTGGTCCAGGGAGGCATCGTCTCAGGTTGTTCACACCAGCATGGAAAATGACTGCCTCATACTTGTACTTGCTGTGGAGTGACCTGAGTGCTTGTGTTATGTGGCACATTCTATCACCCGACAGGTAGCTAAATGTGACCCTCACCTTGTGCAGTCTGGAGGGCGGGACGTCAGTGTGTCTGACTATGGCATCACCTATTATAGGTGTGTCACACATTGTGTTTGGCCTTATGGGCTGTGCCTGTTATGAACACTGACATTGTGAGGTCTGTGCTGCTTGAGATATATGTTCATGTGGGATGCAGCGTGTCTGGCCATGTCATTTCTGTCCGTGGTCTGGTAAGTATCACCTTTGGTGATATAGGTATTCATATGTCAGCTGGTGAGCATTTGCAGTGTTACCTACTGATAGTGGTACAGCTTGTTTGTTGTACAATGGACTACATGCAGCCCTGCTTACAGTAGCTATGTTTGCATGCATGTTTCCTTGCAGTTACCCTGGAATACTGATCCGACCTGCCATGCAGAGTTACACAGCTTCTGTGGACCCCTAGTGACATCTGCATAGCTTACTATATGTATGTTCATGTCTCACTTGACAGAATGTCACTGTTTCTCCCAGCACATGCACGTTGCCTGTGACACTTTGCATATGACTTACCTGGCATCTGTCCACATGAGCAGTCATATATGCCACTGCAGGACTCTAAACCTGATGATGCACACACTCAAAACATTCCTCAGCATGGGGAACATCACTATCTGTGCAGTAACAGATAGCGGATACAGGGCTACCAACAGCACTCCAGCACTACCAAGTTATACCTCATACCATGCTTTTCAGGCCCAAAACTTGCACAAAAACCACAAAAGGAGGTGTATGATATTCATCCAAGATACCCATTACCTCCAGGTTGGTGGCAAAGCACCAAACATCAGAGACTATCCATATGCAGGTAACAATGGGTAAAACTGCCTTCCAGGTTATAGCCTGCTACAGACCACCCTCACAAACACAAGAACCATACTTGGCCTTCCTGAAAACAGTTGGAAATATGTAGGTCTGTCCATACACCATTATATTGGGTGGGTTAAACTACCCAAACATAGACTGGGAGCATGACTGTAGCTCCAACACCCTAGCCCACAGATTACTGGAATTTATATACCAATATGCTATGGAACAACTTGTTACCACTCACACAAGAGGGGAAAACATACTGAACCTGATCATCACCAACATGGGGGCTCTATGCTCCAGACCAGAAGTGTATCCCTCACTGGTAAGATCAGACCATAATCTAATCTCACTGGATATTCACATCCCAAGACCACCCATTGCACAGAAGAATACAGTCAACAACTCATGTCAAGCATGTTCACACTCCTCATAAATGATGTGGAAACCTTCAAAGCCCCCAGGCCTGTTGAAAATATGGACCAGACTGCAGATACCTGTATAAAGGCATTCTATGGACACATTCAGGAATGCATGGATCATGCAATCCCAAATGAAAGCAAGACCCAATCCTCCAAAGGCAGACGTCCTGTGTGCTGGACACCAGCCATAAACAAACTATACAATAGAAGGATGAAGCTACTACATGATACACCAAACTCCCAAAATGTGAAGGCATCACTGATGAGTATTAGAAGACAACTACAGGCACCCATAAGATTGTCTAAGGCCATCTTTGAGAGAAGATTCCACAAGACACTGAGGATAATCACAAGGCTTTCTGTAGTTATGTTAGGAACCTGGGTGGTAATACCCAGATATGCTCAGAGGTAGTCCAAGATGTCACACGAAATACCAAACACACAGACATTGCCAACATCCTAGTGGACAGGTTCACTGCTACCGTCTCCCCCCCTCCACACCAAAAGAGCAAATATTTCTCCCAGCAGAGTGCTGCCCCCCCCGACATCTCAGATGCTCAGGTAAGAGCTGCCCTCTCCAAAGCAATAAACACTGCATCAATGGGACCAGACAGTGTCCCAGGCTGTGTCCTACATGAACCCCAAGAAGAGCTACACCCAGACATAACACTACTGTTCAATCCCAAACTTACTACACGATATGTGGCCAAAGAGTGGCGTACAGCAACAGTGGTCCCTCTACATTCAGGTGGTGCCTTAACGGATCCTGGACACTATTCACCCCATACGTCTGAATAGCTTGGTCTGCAAAGCTATGGCAAGGATCATCATGAACCTCATAAATATAGATATTGGGGACCTACAGACACATCATCATACACAGTTTGGCTTTGTTAATGGCAGATCCTGCCTCTCAAACCTGTTTGATTTCTTTGAAACAGTCACCAAGGCCACTGTCAAGGGGAAGGTGGTCTACACAGCCTACCTGGACCTTGCATAAGCCTTTGATACAATACCCCACTTGTGCATTCTAGGGAAGATCACCAGTGTACATATTAACCCCTATGTCACTACAGATATTGCACAGTGGCTCAAGGGCAGAACACACATGGTTAGAATTGCTGGAGCCATGTCAGCCTCAAAACCAGTTACAAGTGGTGTCCCACAAGGCTCATCCCTGGGATCTGTCTTGTTCAGTATATATTTATCAGAGGTACAGGCCAACATGGAAGTACTGTGGCTGAGCAAGTCACAGGTGACTGCAAACTGGATGCCATAATCAACTCTCCAGCTAACACATGCATCCTCCAAAAGAGCCTCTTGGAAACACACGACTTGTGCCACAGCCATGGCCTCAAGCTGAATGCCAAAAAGTGTATAGTCATCCCCTTTGTCAAAAACAAAGTGACCACAAAGTACCACATATGTGTTAATCCAGTAAGTGCAGACAAAGGAATTATGGACCTTGGGGTACACAATTTGATAGCATTCTCTCATTTGACAACAACATGGCCAAAGTGGTTAGGAAAACATTTTATATAGGCCACATCATCATGAAGGGATTCACATGTAGATCAGGGGAGGACATTGTGCCTCTTTACTCATCCCTCATCATGCCCATAATTGACTACAATACCCCTGTCAGCATGCACCTTACCAGACACCTGCAGCAACTGGAAAGACCACAAAAGTACCTTATCAACAGGGACGAAGTGAGCAAACAGATGCCACATACTGACTGGTTAAAGAAACAGCAGCTCTACTCAGTGGCATACTGCCTTTTCATAGGCAATCTGTGCCTGACATATAAAGCCATGTCAAACCCTGACTTAACGGCCATGCTGCACCTCAGAATATCCAGATCCCATCAGGCTACATGCTGGAAAGACTTGAACCTCAGGAGTGATATACATAGGACATGCTGGAGGGACACATTCATAACTTAGAGGCTCCCTTCACTCTGGAATATTATCCCAATAGAGGTTGGGCAGAGTCACTCAGTGACTATCTTCAAGAGGGATATTAATGACTGGATGTGACATTGTAGGTTTACCCTGGGTATCACTTATGTGTCACTGTTAGAGAGAGGCACAGTATACTAACCTTGGAAAAGGGCATAGCAAGATAGATTTACAATGCATGGTGAAAGCCACACACATTCTGGCTAGGTGTATAAATGCCCTAGGGCAGATAGCCTAGTATGAACCTATGGACCTATGTATCTTGTTCACCATTGGCCCTATGTGCTATTAATCACCAATGCAATCTCAATACTATGGTAGCATGTGCAAAGGTCAGTTGTCAGTCACCTCTATGGTACAGTTGTGGAATATGTGAGTCATGTAGTAATGTCACAGCTGCCACATGTACACAGTCAACCCTATCCCCTACCCATGGATGTACAACACATGTATGAGATGGAAACACATGGCCAAACTGTGGACTAAGCACTCTGAACCCAGTACTGGCATAACCTGTCAGGTGGCATGAAATACTACAGTGACTGCAATACCAGTCTGATGTGGACCTACACTGACAGCAATACAAGCACGGAAACACACCGGCCATTCGTGGAGCCTAAGGATAGCATCCTGCCTGAGTGGCAGACACCTCTGCAGCTGGCACACAGGCATACGCTAGGCCTGAACACAGCATGCATAACACATAGCACACAAATCCTGTGTGCCAAACAAGCACAGTCTGTACAGCTATACAACACTACTGCTGCAGTTGTGTTAGGTACTTTTATTGTCCAGTACAGTGAGGTCATGCTCATCAGGCTGGACAAGGTGAAGGTCACAGTGATATGCTCATGGGGCACTATGGTCCACCACATAACACAAGCATACAGGTCAGTCAGATGCATGGACACATATGACTCAGTCATTGTCCATGCCACTACAGCTGATGTGTGATGTCCCTCACTGGGATACATGATAGGGAACATGGAAGGGTTCACTGAGCAAGTGACACAGGCTGGTAGAACCCTGACCTTGGTTGGCAGCAGACCCTCACCAGGAATGCTGACATATTACTGAATGGTAATGAATTACTGTAGCTACAACACCCTAGCTGAACGGTTCTTAGCATGCGGTCACTGCATTGCTATGGAACAACTTCTTACCACTCCCACAACAGGTGAAAACATGCAGCACCTGTTCATCAACAACATGTAGACTATATGCCCCAGACCAGGTGTGTATCCCTCACTACTAGGTTGATAGCATCTACATCTCACACTGTATATACACATCCCACATGCAGCACCTGCACAGAAGACCACAGTCATAATGTTACCCTGTGCAAATACCATGTATTCACATGTGGCAGGCATCACACATGGTAACTATTGAAGGTCACAGGTACATATGTGTATTTGGCACACACATACATCATGTGTGCATTGCCATAACTGGTTTAATCGATGTCATGCATTATTGTGAGAAACAACCCGCACACATGGGCATTCTGTGTGAGCAAAACACACGTGACATGTCTGGAATCAAAAGCCATAACTAATTGTGATATCGTTTAGAAAGGGGTATGTGCATCCTGTATTGTGTTTTCCCAGTTGCCAAAAGGGATGTTTCTTTCATACACAATTACCCCCCTTCACACACACTTGGCACTTGCTGGATTCAAGCCCCTATCTAACTATGTTATGACACTAGAGACGGACGCATTAGCAGAGCACGCTATTAACATTACTGGGAGATTTCTTTTCCCCTGATATACTTATAGGGTGCTGATATCATCAGTGTTTACAAAGGGGAATGGGCATCCTGTGGTGTGTTTTCACAGTTGCCAAAAGGGATGTTCCTTTCATACACACACACTAACCCCCTTCACACACACTTGCTGGATTCAAACCCCTACCTAACTATGTTATGACACTAGAGACGGATGCATTAGCAGAGCGCGCTATTCGGATTGCTGGAGAATTTCTTTTCTCCTGATATACTTATAGGGTGCTGACATCATCAGTGTTTAGAAAGGGGAATGAGCATCCTGTGGTGTGTTTTCACAGTTGCCAGAAGGGATGTTCCTTTCATACACACTTACACCCCTTCACACACACTTGCCAGATTCAAACCCCTATCTAATTATGTTATGACACTAGAGATGGATGCATTAGCGGAGCACGCTATTCGGATTGCTGGGAGATTTCTTTTCTCCTGATATACTTATAGGGTGCTGACATCATCAGTGTTTAGAAAGGGGAATGAGCATCCTGTGGTGTGTTTTCACAGTTGCCAAAAGGGATGTTCCTTTCATACACACACACTTACCCCCCCTTCACACACATTTGCCACTTACTGGATTCATACCCCTACCTAACTATGTTATGACACTAGAGACAGACACATCAGTAGAGCGCGCTATTCGGATTGCTGGGGGGAGTTCTTTTCTCCTGATATACTTATAGGGTGCTGACATCATCAGTGTTTAGAAAGGGGAATGAGCATCCTTTGGTGTGTTTTCACAGTTGCCAAAAGTGATGTTTTTTTCATACACACTTACACACACACTTACACCCCTTCACACACACTTGCTGGATTTAAACCCCTACCTAACTTTGTTATGACACTAGAGAGGGACGCATTAGCAGAGTGCGCTATTCGGATTGCTGGGGAATTTGTTTTCTCCTGATATACTTATAGGGTGCTGACATCATCAGTGTTTAGAAAGGGGAATGAGCATCCTTTGGTGTGTTTTCACAGTTGCCGAAAGGGATGTTCCTTTCATACACACTTACACCCCTTCACACACACTTGCCACATTCAAACCCCTACCTAACTATGTCATGACACTAGAGACGGATGCATTAGCAGAGCGTGCTATTTGGATTACTGTGAGATTTCTTTTCTCCTGATATACTTATAGGGTGCTGACATCATCAGTGTTTAGAAAGGGGAATGAGCATCCTGTGGTGTGTTTTCCCAGTTGCTAAGAGGAACATTTGGACTAAGTGTGTGAGCATGCCCAGTTCAGCCTTCCCATGGCATGTTGTGTGAAAGATGTCTCATTTATCAAAGTGTGTGAGCATGCCCAGTGTGAGCTTTCCATATGTTGAACTCTGCAGCCCATCACATTTGTGGATGAGTGCGACCTTCAACAAATATCTCCAGTTTAGGTTGTGTGTTCTGTGCCATGTTGTGTAGTTACTGTCCAACTGCTTTTTGTGTGAACACAACATGGATTATACTGTGCCTGCAGGTTTTGCATGGGATACGTTGTATACAATTGTCAACATCCGTTCATACTGACCTAACACTGTAGTACTGTATAGTGTAGTGGTTCAGTACTTTCACTGTGGTGGACAGTATCCTGGGCTTTAGTCCTATCACTGCTTTACATTTCCATAGTGTGCACAACAGCCTGGTTAGGGTCCAGTTGTGCACATCTGCACAAAGGCGGTGCCTCTATGGACCCTGGTAATTACCGCCCCATAAGCTTAACAAGTCTAGTCTGCAAAGCTATGGAGAGGATCATAATGGAGCTCATAAACAAAGATATAGGGGACATGCAGACATTGGACCCGTCCCAGTTTGGCTTGGTCAAGGGCAGATCATGCCTTTTGAACTTGGTCGACTTCTTCAAAACAGTCACTAAGGCCATTGATGAGGGAAAGGCAGTCCATACAGCCTACCTTGACCTTGCAAAGGCTTTCGACACAATACCCCACGCGGGTATTGTAGAAAAATCTACCAACTTAAATGTGAACCCATATGTCACAAGATGGGTTGCAAACTGGCTTAAGGACAGGACCCACAGGGTTAGAGTTGCTGGCGCTATGTCAGACTCCAAGCCAGTCACAAGTGATGTCCCACAGGGCTTGGTCCTTGGCCCCCTATTGTTCGTCATCTACTTCTCAGAAGTACAGGCCAACATGGGAGGACTTTGGCTGACAAAGTTTGTAGATGACTGCAAACTGGGCGCCATAGTGGACAGTGCATCAGACATGGATATCCTTCAGAACGGACTCACGGAAACTGATAGCTGGTGCCAGAGCCATGGCTCAGTTAAATGCCAAAACATGTATAGTCATACCCTTCAGGAAGAGCAAGGTAACCTCAAGCTACCATATAGGTGGCAATCCTCTAAGCACAGAGGAGGTTATCATGGACCTGGGGACCCAGGTTGACAGTGGCCTTTCTTCTGACACTCACATTGCTAAAGTGGTTAGAAAGACCTTCTACATTGCCCACCTGATCATGAAGGCATTCACATCCAGATCTAGTGAGGTCATTGTTCCCCTGTACTCTTCACTTATCAGACCAATGATCGAGTGCAATGCCCCATTCGGGATGTAGCTCACCCGACATCTGCAGCAATTGGAGAGACCCCAAAAGTCCCCCACCAAAAGGATAAAGGGACTCCAACATCTGTCATATGCTGCCAGATTGAAGACACTCCAGCTCTATTCAGTCACATACCGTCTGCACAGAGGTGACATGTGCCTGACATACAAGGCCATGTCCAACCAGGAAGTAATGGACATGCTCCACCTCAAAATCTCCAAATCCACCAGAAAAACTAGGGCAAGTGACTTAAACCTTAGCAGGGATATAAGTAGGACATGTTGGAGGGATAGATTTATCACTCAGAGACTCCCTATGCTGTGGAATACAATCCCGGTCCATGTGAGGCAGAGCACCTCGCTGGCTCTGTTCAAGAGGAATCTTGACCTGTGGATGGGAGAGCATAGGTTTACCCCGGGGATCGTCTCTGTGTCACTGCTGGACAGAGGCACAACAAACTAATGGGCACAGTATTGTTTCCATATAAGGGGTGGCTTAAGCCACAAAACTCTGGGCTAGGCTTATAACTGCCTTAGGGCAGATAGCCTAGTATAAACCTATGAACCTATGAACCTATCTGACCATGTTGCGTTATGTTCAGATATGAACTACTTACAACAGCCTCATCCAACATCAGTAGAGTATTCCACAACATAGGTGTACATTGGCAAACACTACCGATGTGCCTAGGCCATTTCTAATGCTAGTCAGAGAGTTTGTTTGTCCTTCGACACATTGTAAGTGTAGTTTGCCATGACATATGTCTTGTTTAGTATACTGTGCCTCTGTCTACCTGTGACATAACATTGATACCCAGGGTAAACCTACCATCTCCCATCCACTCATTAAGATTCCTGTTGAGGAGAATCAACGAGTGACTCTTTGGATAACCTGTACTGGTAGTTTACTCATGCAAGTGGCTTCTGTGTTATGGATAATGCAGTACAGCTTGTCCTATGTATGTCAGTGCTGGGGTTCAGGTCCCTCATGTGCATAGCTCACTGCCATTCAGATTGTACAGGAGTGCAGCATGTTCATTGATTCCATCTTGGACATGGCTTTCTACATCAGGTACAGCTTATGCCTGGGTGGCCAGCATGGCAGTGTGTGGAGTTGCACCTGTTTAATCAGGCAACACATTACATGTGTTCAAGCTCTTTGATACTCCTGGTGAGGTACTGTTGTGGACTTTACAGTTGATGGAGGTGTCTGCTGAGGTACACCCACAGGGGCTGTTGTGGTCATTTGTAACGCTGATGAAGGATAACTGCAGAACCACAATGACCTCCCCTTATCTAGATGTCATAACCTTCATGATTAGGTTGGTATATGGATTGTTTCTGTTAACACTACAGCCACATGTTTGTCCAATGCAGGATATCTATCACCTTGTGTACCCAGGTCTGTCATTACATGTTAAGTATGTAATGGGTTAACACCTATGTGGTAATTGTTGGTCACTTACTGTATATCCACAGTGGTTGACTATACAGTTTTCTCCATTTAACATGCTGACATGGCTATGGCACGGTTGTCTGTTTCTATGTGGCCCTTTTGTGGGATGCTTGTGTCAGCTGGAGTGTCAGATATGTTAGGCGGTTTGTAGTCCTCTGCAAACATGTTCAGGCACAGTCCTTACATGTTGGCCTGTACCTATGGGGCATATATACCAGACGGGGAAGGTCCCAGGACCAGGCTTTGTGGGATACCTGTTATATGTGGTTTGCAGTCTGACATGGCTGCAGCATGTCTGACCATGTCAGTTCTGTCATTGGTCTGGTTTGCAACCCCTCTAGTGACATTGGGGTGTATATATAAGCTGGTGAGCATATCTATATTGAACACATAGGGTATTGTATGGAAGGCTTTGCAAGGTCCAGCTACACTGTGTGGACCACATTGCCCTCATCAGTGACCTCAATTACTGTTTCAACTGAGTCACACATGTTTAGGGCGGGTCTGCACTTCATAAACCCACACTGGGTAGGGTCGGTGTCAATAGATCCCCAATATCGTTATGTCTGCGGTACATGCTGATCCTTTCCATAGCTGTGCAGACCAAGCTTCAGGATTCTGTGGTGGTTGTTTTTAGTATCCATTCAGGCGACACCTTTCTTGAGAACAACCACTGTTGTTGTACACTGCTCTTTGGGTACATATCCTGTGGTAAGGCTGACATAATGTCAGGGAGGCAGCAGTCTGCTGGGAAAGATATTTTGCATTATGGGGGGGGGTTGCACTGCACCTGTCAGGATGTATTTTGGCAATACGTGTGTGCGTTTGGTATGTTGTTTGTAATATTTGTGTGATCCAGAGCATATCCGGGAATTCACAGCACACTTACTACCATCAGTTGCAGCAGCCTTGGGGTTATCCTTAGTGTCCTGTACAATTTGTATCATAATAGGTTCATAGGTTCATACTAGGCTATCCACCCTAGGGCATTTGTAAGCCTAGCCACAGTGTGTGTGGCTTTTGCCACCCTTGCTATGTGAATATTATGGCCATTTATGATTTACTTAGCTGTGCCTCTGTCTGGACATGACACAGTAAAGACCCCCAGTGTACATCTACAATTATCCATCCATTTTGCTAACTTCCTGTTGAAGAGTGTCAGTGACGGGCTCTGCCTAACATGTAGTGGTATTCTGTTCCAGGGTGTGGAGAGACTCAGGGTTAGGTATCTGTCCCTCCAGCACATCCTATTTGATTATGTGTTAAGGTTGACATCTCTGACTCACACAGCTCCGATGGCTTTGAGTTTTCTGGGGTGGAGCATGTCCATTACTTCTGTGTTGGACATGGACTTGTACAACAGACATACAATATCTCTGTGTAGGCAGTATGTGACTGCATTCAGCTGTGGTGTCTGCAGCCAGGCAGCATATGAGATATATTTGAGACCCTTTCTGACTCTTGCTGAGGTACCTTTGAGGTCTTTCTAACTGCTGCAGGTGCCAGGTAATGTACATCCCAAATGAGGCATTGTATTACAATATGGTCTGATAGGGGAACAGTATGGGGGCACAATGACCTTTGTTGACGTAGATGTGAATCCTTTCATGATACAGTGTCCAATATAGACAGTCTTCCTAGACAAATTGGCGATGTGACTGTCACATAACAGGTGACTGTCCACTTGTGTCACTAGGTCCCTGATGGTTAGTTGCACATGGGTGGACTGCAATGACATAAGCATTGTCAGTTAACTGGACGTATGGGTGTCTGTGCTGAATATGGATACTCACCCTCCTTTTATGTTTTGTTACAGGTTTTCTGGCCATAACACATGATATGTGGTATTACCTGGTAGTGCTGGTGTGCTGTCACGAAGCTTGCAGCAGGTTTCTATCACTGGACAGACATTGATGTTCTCCATACTGGGGAGGGCCTCAGGAGCATGCATATTGAGGTTTACACGTCTGGCATTGATCAGCATTACCCTTCTGTTTCTTTCCAGTTTTGTTTTCTATGGTGGTGGGTTAGCCTTTTCGGCCTTGCCTACAAAAGGATCTCTGTAGGTTGCAACAGCCTTAGGCAATATCCAGACGCCCATGGGTAACAGGAGCAAGCCATCCCTGGAACAGCAGCATGTCTCACTATGGAGTCACCTATTACAACTGTATCAGGCATGTTGTTTCTCCTTCTGTCCTGTGACTGTTTGGCACACCAGCTTTGTGTACTATGTGTTACATGTGCTATGTCTGGAGGTTGTTTTATTGGGTGTCTGCTTTAGAGGCTTGTGTTGGTGTTGTGTGTGTGTAATTAGGGCCTCTGGGAATGTTTTTGTGTTTATGTGTTTGGTTTACAGTCATTGTAGGTCTATGTGGGACTGGGTTTGTGGTGTATGTGGTTACCTTGTCCTCCTGACTAGTTTTGACAGTACTGATTTGCGGGTGCTCAGGCTCCGTTTGGCTACCTGGTTGCGTCTATCACATACATTTGTATTTATTGGGGTGAGTTGTTGTTGTGTGTGTACTTGGGATAGGTGTCACATTGCCACTGGATTCACAGATTCTACTTGTTTTGCCTGGCCTTAGTGGATTGTATGTGTGGACACATTTTATTGCCATACTAGTGATCACTGATTACTTCACCTTTTATGTTTGATCTATCATGTGGTAGCTTCCTCATTCTCTTCAATGGTTTAGTAATTGCTGGAGTCCAGCATGCCAGATGCCTGGGTGTATGGCATTGTGTCTTGTTGTTTGTGATTGCAGACTCCAAGCACTCTTGGCTGTGTTCATGGTATGCCTGTATAACATGTTCTGCAGTGTGTCCCATATTCTGGACCTGCACAGGGCTTTTCATGGATTCCACATTAGTTTGTAGGGGTGCAAGCTATGCTTTATACATGTGTTTCACTGTGGTAATTTGGCCAGGGACTGGGGTCGGGATGTGTGATTACTCTATGGTCTGGTCTTACCAGTGAGGGATACACTTCTCATCTTGACATCCAGTACACATATTTCTGATTATTACATCCAGTATGCTTACCCCTCTTGTGGAAGTGTTACATTTTGCATGTCCATTTTGTTTGATGGATTCTGGGAAATTGTCTACACCTGTGTCAGTGCTAGTATAATACAAAGAGTATAGTGACAAACATCTCAAAAGCTGACTTCACACTTTTCGACTGAGATGGTATCCGTTAAGCCCACTGGGCCAGTGGAAACCACAACACACAATGGTGACTCCTTCATAGACGCTTTCTACAGACATCTCCGAGAAAGCATGGACCATGCAATCACAAATAAAAACAAGACCCTCTCCACTAAGGGAAAGTGGCCTGTCTGGTGGACCCCAGCCATAAACAAACTGTATAACAGATGAAGGATACTAATGCAAGACAGAGCTACATCTCCTAAAGGGAAGGCAGCTGTGATCAGCACTAGTAAAAAAGCTACATTCTCTCATAAAGACATCCAAGGTCAACTTGGAGAAGTAAATCACCAAAGACAATGAAGATAACCACACTGCCTTCTTCAGTTATGTCAGAAACCTGGTGGGAACCCTCAGATATGCTCAGAGTTGGTACACAACAACATATATTTCAGTGACCTGACAGATATTGGCAACATTCTGGCAGACAGGTTCAGTGCACTTTCCCTCCTCACCCCCAAAAGAAGATAGTTATCACAGCTGAATGTAACCTCACTGTCATCTCGGATGTCCATGTGAGAGCCGTGACTCAGCAAAGACAAGTACACAGCATCAATGGGACCTGATGGTATCCCCAGTTGCATGCTATGTGAACTCCAGAAGGAGCTAAACCCGTATATACAAATGCTATTTAACCTTAGCCTTGCTACAGGATATGTACCTGAACACTGGCGTACAGCAACCGTGGTCCCACTTCACAAAGGAGATGCCTCCACAGACCCTGGCAACTACCACCACACAAGCTTAACCAGCCTTGTCTGCAAAGCTATGGGAAGAGTCATTATGGAGCTCTTAAACAGAGACATTGGTGACCTACAGACCCTTGATCCCACCCAGTTCAGCTTTGTACAGGGCAGATCCTGCCTTTTGCACCTAGTTGACTATTTTGAAACTGTCAGTAGGGCCATTGATGAGGGCTAAGCGGTCCACACAGCCTACTCTCATAAACTTTGGCTAAGGCCTTTGACACAATACCCCACCTCAGGCATCATAGGACAAGCTCTCAACAGCCTGAAATATAACACCATATGTCACAGGATAGGTTGCAAAATGGCTAAGAAACAGGGCCCATAAAGTCGACATTGCAGGTGCCTTGTCAGATTCAAAGGCAGTCACAAGTGGTGTCCCACAAGGAACTGTCCTGGGGACCCTCTTATTTGGGAGCATTTACTTTTCAGATGAAAGCAAATATAGGAGGTTGTGGCTGACAAAGTTTGCAGATGACTGCAGCCTAGGCACCATAGTGAGCTACATCAGCCGGGCACACACATCCTACAGAATGCTGTCACAAAGACAGATAGCTGGTGCCGGAATCATGGCCTGAAACTGAATGCAACTGATGTGTAGTCATCTCCTTTGGGAGGAACAAAGTACCCACAAATCAATACATAGACAGCAACCTACTGAGCACAGAAAACAAATCAGACACCTGAGGGACACATGTAGATAGTGACGCCTCGTTTTGACACCCATGTTGCCAAAGTGGTTAGGAAAAGACTTTCTATCTTGCCCACCTTATCATGAAGGGTTTTCCATCCAGATCAAAAGGAGGTCATTGTGTCACTATACTTCCCTTATCAGGCTCCATGATTGAATACAAAGCCCCATTTGGTATGTACTCCTCACCCAGCACTTGCAACAGCTGGAGAGAACTCCCAAAAGTACCTTTACCAAGAAGATCAGGGGTCTACAACACATGTCATATGCTTCCAGACTAAAGGAAATCCAGCTTTTATTCAGTAGCATATCACTGCATACTTACAGGTGACCTATGCCTGATATACAAGACCATGTCCAATCAGGATTTGGTGGACATGCTCCACTGCAAGCAACCAAATCCACCAGAACCATGAGAGACAAAGATTTGAACTCCTCAGCACATACATGTATAGGACATGCTGGAGGACAGAGTCATAACTCAGAGGCTTCTCACACTCTAGCCAGAGTATCCCAGTTCATGTTATGAACAGAGAGTCCCTCACTGGACTCTCTTCAAGAGAAATCTGGACAACTGGATGTGAGATTGTAGAGTTTGCCCCTGTGGGTCCTCCCCTGTGTCACTACTAGACAGAGGCACAGTCAAGTTATTCGATTACATGTAAAGGGGTCATGCAATGTGTCACTACTAAGTCAGAGGCACAGTATTCAGAATCTATTCTGTACACTTATTACCACTATAAGGGTGGTAATAGCCACACTTCACTCATGGCTAGGGCTTTATAAATGCACCCTAAAGCAGATAGCCTAGTAGTAAACTATGAAACTATGAAACCATGGTGGTGTATGTGTAGGTATTTGTCAGTCACAGCAATATAATGTGGTTTGGGGGTTTGATATCTCCTGTGACTCCTTAAACATTTTTGTCTATTCCTTCTAGCATGTCAAGGGATCAATAAGTTGCTAGTGTCCCTTCCCTCGCTGCTCAGCTGGTGAACCTAGAATATTGGAGGCAATGTTACACCGTTGCCTCATGTAACACAGGACAGTCCTCTCCCTTTTCTCCCACAAAACACAAATACATGCGTAGAGATGCAACCATATAGCCAAACTGGAGGCTGAGCTCTCTCAACATATTTCACTGGCAAGACCAGAGAGGAGGAGAAGGTAACCACACACACCACATAAAACCCAGTCTCACATAGCACTATCAGCAAATTTCAAATCATACACACATAAACACACAAAGACATACTGGAGGCTCTGATCAGAAATCTACCAAAACAGCATAGGCCACCAAAGCAGACACCCAAACAACTGCTCACAGGCACAGCACATGCAACACATAGACCACAGAGTCAAACAGTCACAGCCCTATGCCAAACACAATGCCAGACACACTATCATAGGTGACTCCATAGTCAGACACACTGACATCCCGCCCACCAGATTGGAGGTAAGGGAAGGTCACAGTAAGCTGCCCATCAGGCACTGGAATCACCACATACGCAAGCACCAGGTCACTCAACTGCAAGGCGCATGACTCAGTCATTGTCCATGCTGGTGTGAACGACTCCGAGACGACTCTCCCTGACCATATGAAAAGAGACATAGAGGAACTCTCTGATTATGTAGCCAAGGCAGGCGACCCTGACCTTGAGCAGTATCCTACCTTCACCAAGAATGATGCCACAACACAGGAGATGATGATCAGCTGTAATAACAATAACTATGTGTTACAAATAAAGGATCCAATGTCTGTCTGCTCGATGACATGCTGGACAAGCCACGCTGATTTGCAAGTGGGACGGCTTGCACCTGTCACCCCTGGGCTTCCGGATTTTGCCAAGGCTCTTGCCACCCCATTGTGCCTTTTTAGGCAAGGCTCAGATTCTAAACCACCACCCTAGAACAGTAGAAAAGAAAAACTAAGGGTAATGCTGCTCAGTGCCAGAAGTCTCAACCTCAAGATGCACGCAGATCAAGCCCTTTCTTGTGTATGGAGAACATCAATGCCAGACTGAAACCTGTCTAAGGCTCCTGACAGCACACTGCACTACTGTCAGGTGTTACCTCATATCATGCTCTGGCCCCAAAAATCCGACAACACCAAGAAAGGAGGGTGGGTGTCCATTCATCAAGGACACCTCACCTCAAGGTTGGTGGCAATGCACGATGCATCGGAGACCATCCAGGTGCACTAATCATAGGCAAGACTGCTCTGCAGTTTGTAGCATGTTACAGGCCACCTCTCAAACTCAGGAACCTCACACAGCTTTCCTGGAAAACACTGGAGGGATAAATGTATCTCCAAACACCATCATACGGGTGATTTCAACTATCCAAATATAGACTGGGATCAATACTAAGCCCCAACACGAGCCCAAATAGGTTCCTAGAGTTCATAACTCAAATGCCATGGAACAACTAGTCACCATCCCCACAAGAGGAGACAACATACTAGATCTCATCATCACAACATGGGGTCACAATGTTCAACACCAGAAGTATACCCATCATTGGTGAGCCCAGATCATAAACCAATCTCACTGGAAGTCCACATCCCACCCCCCAACCCCAGATAAAAAGACCACAGTGAAGAATCAAAAGCGGACTCCCCACTTCTAAAGACTGGTGGTCTCTTTCAAGGCCCCCAAGCCAGCGGAAACCATTACCCGTCATTGAATCATTTCTACAGTTTTCTACCAGCACCTCCAGAACTGCATGGATCAGGCAATCCCAAACAAAACAAAGACTCTTTGTACCAAAGGTAAGCGCCCAGTCTGGTGGACCCTCAGCCATAAACAAGCTCTACAACAAAAGGAAGGAGCTACTACAAGATAGAGCAAAATCCGTAGAAGGGAAGACACCCCTGCTCATTATAAGTAAAAAACTGAGATCTCTCATAAAATCATCCAAGGCAAATTTTGAGAGAAAAATCGCTAAGGACTCAAAAGACAATCATAAGGCCTTTTTTAGCTATGTTAGAAACCTGGGAGGAAACTCCCAGATATGCTCAGAATTAGTTCAAAATGATGTAAAAATCACTGAACCTACAGACATTGCCAACATACTGGCTGACAGGTTCAGTGCAGATTTCTCCCCCCCCCTCCCCCCCAAAAGGAGAGATATCTATACCAGAGGATTGTAGCCCCCCAAACATCTCAAATGCTCAGGTGAGAACTGCTCTATCCAAGGCGAAAACACAGCATCCATGGAACCAGATGGTGTCCCGGTTGTGTGCTCCACGAACTCAATGAGGAATTAAACCCGCAGTTAGGGCAGCTGTTTAATTCTAGCCTCACCTTAGGATACATGCACCAAGGAGTGGCATACGCAACGGTGGTCCCACTTCACAAAGGAGGTGCCTCCACCGACCCCGAAACTCCCCATCAGCTTGACAAGCCTGGTCTGCAAAGCTATGGAGAGGATCATAATGGAACTCATAAATGAAGACATAGGGGACTTGCAGACTTTGGATCCAACCCAGTTTGTCTTTGTCAAGAGCAAATCATGCCTTTTAAACTTGGTTGACTTTTTAGAAACAAGGCCATTGATGAGGGCAAGGCAGTCCACACAGCCTACCTTGACCTGGCAAAGGCTTTCGACACAATACCCCACTCGGGTATCATTGAAAAACTCACCAGCTTAAATGTAAACCCATAATGTTGGTTCACTGCTAGTAAACCAAGGGTCCTTTCTGGCCTTTGACAGCCCCGGGATGAAGGGCTGGGCCCACTTTTTGGTTTTTTAAGTACACAAACAGGATTTGGTTTCAAATTTTGGCAACTGGAACCATATTTAAACCCCCAAGGGCTTCCCAGAATCTAAAACCCCAAACGGAGAGCCATACAAAAAACACCTAAATGTACAACCCTTGAAAAAGGTAACAGTTACCATTAAGGGGCCCCCAAGCACAGAAAGGTTTAAGGATCCGGGCCCCGGGCCCCTCCTTAAAATTGCCAAATTATTGGAAACCTTCCATTGCATATCAGGAATTCTTAAAATAGGAGTCATTGTTCCCTGCATATCCAACAAGTATGGGCAACCCACAGAATTATCTAGACATGGCCCAAATTTAAAGGCCCAAAATTCCCAAGGAAATGGGTCTAAAAATAACTATTGCCACTGAAAACCCGTTATTACTTAGGACTCCACATACAAGGCCCTGTCCAACCGAAAAACAGTTCACAAAACCTTAAAAACCATAAAAAAAATAATAAACATAAAAATATAAAAATTTAAAAGAATCCTTGTTTTTAACAAATTTTAATGTGAGGAAACATTGGTTTTCAAGGGGAATTAACCCAAAGTGGAAATTAGGGTACCCCAAAACCCAAGGATTGGGCGCAAAATAATGGGATTTATCTTAAAAAAAAGGGTTTGGGGAAAAAAATTGGGCTATTATAATTTTAGGAATACTATATAACCAAACATAACATACTGGTATTTATAAATTTGAGAATATATAAGTATAGTTTTTGCATTGTATTGAAAACTAAATATTTTCTGGGGGAAGGGGTGTTGTATACAATTAGTCCCCTTTTTAGCTTGTTCATTTTTCACCTTAAACGATAGGGTCTGGTAGTATGGGTGCTATCCCGCCTTTTTAAAAGCCAGAACACATCCTAAACGGTCCTTTTAAAACATTGGGTTTTTATTTAGGGGGGAAAAATTTGGTTTACCCTTTTTTAAGGGGTTGGTTTTTTTTGGTTTGTTGTGAGGGGAAGGGTTTGGGCATGGGATGGTGATTTTAAACTGGCATTAGCCCAGGGTTTTGCACCCCGGGACACATACACATTTAATTTTGGGAAATTGGTTGTTACTCTTGTCAATATGAAAGGGGGACCCGTTTGCCTTGTTGGTATCGTTCTTTAAGGCCAAAGGGGAATCGCAAATTTTTAGGGGCAAGATGTTCCTTCGAGTCCCGGGGTGGTGTCCCCGGGTGGAATTTTGGGCCCCGCCTATGCGTCCAGTTTCCCCGATAATTATTTAAAAAAAATGAAATTTTCATATTGGGTGATCAACTCCCCAGAGGGCCCAACCTGATTGAGGCCCAAACCCCTTAAAATTGTGGCTTCTCATTGGCCCTGTTTGGGTTTCATTTGATGGGTTTCGAGGGCCAACAAACCTGATCCCAATGCCGGGGCCCCACGGGAAAAGACAAGGGGCCCCAATGTAAGGGAAACCCCCACAGCACAACATTCATTAAATAGCTCAAACCCAAACCCCTTGAGGGGGGAATTTGGTTAAATAGCCCCTTCACCGGTTAAAGCTTGGGTGCCAATTGACCCAACCCTAGGGACGATCCAAAGGGGAATTGCTGGCCCAAATCACGGGGTTAAAAACAAACCCGTTGTTACAACCCCCAAAAGGCCGGGGCTGTGCCTTTTCACCCCCAGTGGTTTGAAGGTACCTGTTGCATTTTAAGGGCAACACAACTTGGGATTTTATGGGTCCCCTTGGGTTTTTTAGGGTTCCAAAAAGCTGCCCAAGTTCCCTCTGTACCTAACCACTTAGTAACAAAGGGCCCCCGTAACTTCCCCTTTTATTTCGGAAGCATTTTTAAAATAGAATTGCCTTCCATTAAACAGCTTGCACTGCATTTTTATTATTTTTAGTTTTGATTTCTTTTTTTACTTTGAGAACGGCACCCTTCCTGTTTTCTGTTTGGGTTTACCCTTTAAATTTCCCTCCAATTGTTTCCACCAATTAACTGAGCAGTATCCTGGCAGCTTCCCTATAATCTGGTTGTTTCCTTTTTCCTTTCTGTTTCCTCAAGGGGAGCAATGTGCACACCAGCTTAAGCATGCTCACAGTGACTTAAACACACGCACACATCCTTACACGGTGTGAACTTGGCTGATTCATGGTAAAACGCACGCACACAGCCTCACACATGTGCACGCCCGCGCAAACCGTTGTAAACGGTTTGCAACACGCTCCCACATGGTGAACCTGCCTTACACGCGTGCACACGCGCGCATGCACGTATATCAAGAAAGTTTGAGTGTAGGGATAGTGTGCACCCTCTATTTCTTGACTTTCCTAGTGTTCTGTTGGGACACACCTCTCTCCCTGATGTCTGTCTGTCATCTGTCACGTTACATTGCCCTCCAATCTGATACATTTATTTCTATCATCCCCCCGTGATGTCACCTACCTCATACTCTGTTCCTCCCCCTTCTATAACTCTTACACTACTCAGAAAGTGCTCATTACCTATGTGGCAGTGTGATTCAGTATTGTAACCCTCATTTACATAGGATTGCCTAGTAATGCTTAGTTACATTTCTTACACGGAGCTTCCCCCCCTTGGCAACCACTACACGGAGGCCATATTGTTTTTGGTCTGCTAGTCCCTGCATTGTCATTCCATGTAATACATTAAACCCACAATTGTGGGCTTATAAGCTTCGGTTTTCAGTTTTAGGCAGCGCACCCTGTTTGCGGGTGCTGCAGTTACACATGGAAATCCACGAAAAAAAAGTTATTTAAAATACTTTTGCAACACTTTTAATGCCAATGGCCACATATTTGGCCATTAGCATGCTAAATGAAACATATGCACCCTTTATTTGGAGCTGACATAGATCCGTTGTCAATTTTGCAGAAATGTACTCAGTTGTCAGCTGAGTACATTTCTGCAGCTAACACATCCGTTACATGGACTGGTTTAGGCTTCTTGGATCGCTCAAATACCTCATTTGCATATCTTTGAGCTGCAAATGAGGTATTGAGCATTTCATCGCCAGTCTGTGTAAGAGACGTTAGCTGTCTCTTACACGGAGGTTTGGGCTGTTCCTGGATCGGGAGGCTTACACGGAGGCTTACACTACTCTTAAACTCCGTGTAAGCCTTCGTGAATCCTGCCCTAATTCTTTCCCTTTATATTTATCTGGATCTCTTCTAAGATTTTTTGCCTGTGTTGTTATCTTTACATTATTATTTGCAATAGTGTACATTAGATACTGGTCTGTTCTGAATACTCTGCGTTTCTTTCATCACATCTCTTTTCCTAAGTATTTTGTTGCTCTGTTCCCTCTTCTCTACTCTTCTACCAGTGACACTTCTTGTCTGAGTTGCTTTATAGTTTTCTCTAGACGATGCTTCCATGATGGCATTTTATTTCTTCCCTTCCTTTTAATTATTGCTCTGCATTTTTTGGTAAGACTTTGTTATTAAGTTATCTGCACAGTAAATATATCTTATATACTTTTGTTATATTACAAGAATTTCTAATAGTCCTGATTACTGTGTTCATGTGTTTTATCACACTTCTAACATGTTGGGTCTTATTTACTTTATGTAATCTATTTCTTTCATTGTTCTTAATATGTCTAGCCATCTCTGTTGAATCAAGCAACTCTTCCCTTAAATCATTTTCTTCTAAACTTAGGCCAGATTCTTTGCTCTGTATTTCCTGTGGGCATTCTACAGAAAGTTGCAGACCACCTACCTGTGATATATTCTCTTCAGCTGCTTCCTGCTTCTTTCATGTGGGGACTCTGGCTCATGACTTTACAGCATTGAATGCATCAGAGCTGCCACTGTTTCCTGTTCCTTCCCTTGCTATGCAATTCCAACTGAACTTTTGTACTGATTTCCTACTGAAGACTCTAGAGTATCTTCATGTGACAAGTAATTAGATGTTTCTCATTCCACCTGCATCTCCTTAATTTTGGGACTC